>NC_139344.1:32655276-32710276 GCF_055883805.1 Amblyomma maculatum
GTCACGCTCATTCACATAGCTGATGGTAGCCGCTGAGAGAACACCAGCAGGACAAGCGAACTACAGCGGCACCGAGCTTTGCTTGCAGGAAGCTTATTTGCCCGCACCACTGTACAGGTTGTTCAAAGCGAGACGGTCAGGATTTGGAAACAAATAAAAGGAGCGCTCTTTTTTATTTTATTTTTTATTTTTATTTTTTTGTGTGTAGGAGCGTTGCACAAAAGTTGCTTCTGTGCATGGGGTTTGCGGCTAGGCGGATGGGAACTGTGCCATGAATCTCATAGAATGTCAGTAATTAACGGAATGCAATAATTACCTTTTTAGTTAGCATGCATATTGTCACCGTAGCCGTAGCCGTTTAGGCCGTAACCAGAAAGTTGGTTTTAATGGGGGGGGGGGGGGGGGGGTTGATCTAACAGGCACATGAGAGCAGGTCCAGAGCACCGAGAGACAACAGCCAACTTCAGCCTCTTCTAATCGAACGCCACGGGGCCACTTCTTTTTCAAGCCCACGCACGAGACTCGCGATGAGCAGCCGCCTAGCGGCTGCTGTTGCACACGCTACAATATTTACATTGAAAACTTAGTGAGATTTCGCTGACAATATTATTTTACAGAATATTAGTAACGCGCCTGTATTCTAAGGTATGCGCGTCTACAATTTCAGCCCAATCCGTTCTAATTACGCATGTGAGACAATGGAACTACGCAGGAAGCTCCTCCCTGGTTTGACGGTCGGTGCCTATGGTGTCTTGCTGACAAGAATGCGGATTTACAGCCACCGGTGATAACGTTCCGCTCTCGGCAGATAACCAATCGCTTGAAGAGACCGCCCTCACCCCGCTCCGTCCGCGCCGTGATTCGTCGGTTTCGCGGGCCAAAAAATGAAAACGCTGGCCAAGAACGACATATAATCAGCGTATCGTGTCTCTCCGCATACTTGTCAAGAGAAGCGCTATATGCGACAGCTGCGTTACACAAAGGCGGCACTTCATGCCTTGTGCCGAGATCTCGCACGCATAGTTAGACGGATTGGGATGAAATTTTAGATACGCAATATCTCAGGACATAAGCACTTCGCTAAAATTCTACGTATTACAATAGTCATCAAGTAGCAGTATCTCGAAGTTTTCAATATAAACAGCATGTTAATTTCAGTGAATAAAGCGTTAATAATTGCGTTTATATTATTACTGATATTAAATTAGTGATAGTTATTACTGATATCGTAATGACAATTATTATCGCAGTTCGCGTTCGCCTGGCCGCATATTTTGTGTATAAAAAAAATTTGTGTGAAATGATGTTTGTATGTACTTATTACAATATCTTGAAAGTCTAACTCTGAACACCCTGTAGACGGCGGGCAGTGATAAACATCTTTCGCGTGACTTTACAGAGCGAAACTGGAAGCAGCGTCGCGACACGAATGCGCCAGCCTTCGTCGCAGGAACATAGTAAGCATTGCTTAGCCGCTCACCCTGATACAGCCCAAGTCACAACAGCTCTTAATGTAAGCGGATAGCGAAGCGTTTGCGCCAACAGGGAAGCGTGACGTTCCCATCGCGCTTCCCTGTCACTGCGGTGGTGAGAGCAGAATCTGTATCGTTCGGCCTTAGAGCGTGCACCATCACACCCAGTTGTCTGTATTTCATTGTGGTGTACGACTCGGAATTCGAAAGAAATCATAATCGCAGCTGACATCATTCGGTTCCGGAGAGAATTTCGTCTTTAATGAAACCTTAAAACTTCTTCCTCAAACGCTCAAAATATCACAATGGCGACATATGCCCTCGCAGAGCGTAGTGGATGCGTGGACCTCGGCGTTTGTTGCATTAAACATTAAGGCTGCCCAGTGTCCCTTATTGTCTACACTGTAAAAACAAAAACACCTTTTTGGGCATTTGTCTGATTCAAAACACCCTTACACCCTGCGTCTAGGGTGTTCGTGCCTTCGGAAATCACCTCTTGCATGCCAAAGGGGTGCTTTGGTTGGAGAATATGCCTTAGGGTGTTACGGGCAAGCAATATCACCTAACATGCTGGGGGTATATGGCTGCGTAACTTCGTAGCCTTTTATACACAAGCGGCGCTGCTAATATAACCCAACACCTAAATAAAGCACCAAAAGTAACGCTAAAATTAAAATTACACACGAGTGCTTTCTAAAAATGAAACAGAAACTGAAACAAAATTTCACCGCCAGGAGGCCGCCGGTAGCTACGAACGCTCTTTTCAAATTTCACAATATGGCCGTTAGCATTGTGGGGTGCGTTTCGACCACGTTTCGGCGAATGCTGAATGTGTTTCTTCGATTGTGTACCCTCCTGAAATGTGTTGCATTTCCCATGCATATGTGTTACAGAAGTGTGTACGCTTGTGAAGTGCCTTCTACATGTGGTGTTTAACGCAAACGGGCATTTATCGTGTCGGCAAGTGTCCGGGCTTCTTTTTGCTTTGCTCAGGCCGAAGGACTGCTGCACCGCTTTATGTTTGAGATGTTCGAAAGAAGAAGGCATGGACGATTTTTTTTTTCTGCGTGACTAAGAGGTATATGCACCGACTACATTGCACTCGCGCTGAAATCGCACTGGTTGGTTCGGTGCCGATGATACGAAGGAGGACAGCGTACTTTGCGGCTGACGCAATCGTCTGTAAAGGTGAGCCTATCCTCACGCATATTGCGCTTTGTGGGAACAGTGTCATACCGGATTGCTGCATTGTGTGTTTTTTTGTGCCGGAACGCTCCAGAATGTGCTGAAATGAAAACGTGAGACAGGCGCTTGTTTTCACCTGGCTGCCAAAATGACATCGCACATGTGGTAGATGTCGCGGCGAGTTACGCAGATTTCGCGCAAGAACATCAGTCTCAACTTTCTTGAACAGAAATAATGTATGTGCTACGTTTCCTTGCATTTTGTACGCGCAGGAGGTTCACGAAACGATTTTCGTTTCTTGACAGTTTGATACTTGCGCTCAGTTCGCAACGACTCGGTTTTGTTCTACCGTTTCCGTTCGTGTGTCAAGGTCATGCTGGCGTACTACCTTAATTCTCCTAGCACTCTCGACTCCCTCTCCCCCCTCCTCCCTTATCTCTTACACTTCGCGCTCGCTCTCCTGAAACCTCTTTCATGCTTCATCTTCTTTCACTCGGAGCGCTGCGACCCCCCCCCCCCCCCCCTTTTTTTTTTTATTTACTCGGATCATAGGCGCGCACCGTCCTGCTGCTCGGGGAGCGTCCTCCCGCAGCCCTTCTGCTTAAACTTTTTGTTCGAGGAGGCTATGTTCGTTCTCGGCGGCCGTTCAGCGCGGCACGCCTCTGCGCTCGTGCTCTCGGCATCGAAGTGCGCTGGTCGGCCGGCCTGGTTGCATAATAGTTTATTCAAAAGTGCGTAAACTATATGCCGCTATCATCAGCCTATGTTAACTTCCCCGCGTCTGGATTTGTCGTTTTTAATCACAATGGGAGCATTTCTCATTTTACGGGGACCATATTTTGCGGTTGCATGGAGTGTGAATTTGCATTTTTATTATGCTGCTTTTGTTATGGCGTTTACTTCCGCTCTCGAAGAATCATTTAGGTAAATATTTTATTTTCAGCAAGACTTCAATTAAGGCACTTGTACACGTGCTAAGTCAGCTGATGTGGTTCAAACCATCCAGTTTACATTATTTTTGTGGTCACATTTCAACATAACTGTTTGACCGGATTACTTGATTTTTGTAGTGTCTTTAGACTAGAATAAATGAATATTCGATACTGATATGCCTCAGCATTCAAGTAGAGGTCGACAGCCTGAATTCTGTGGCCAAATATTGTACCGGATGTTGCTATTACAGAGTTTGATTCTGACCAGATGTTTACTTTTTTTTGTCTTTTGCTTAAATGTACATATGAAGCGGTTATCATAGCCTTAGTCGCATATGTTTACCTTCTTTGCTCATCACAGTGCGCATATTGCAAGCAAATTTGTGACTTACGGTTATTAAAAAAATTGTAATGTATGTGTTTAAAGCAGTTTACTGATCCAGAAAGCAATTTGACTTACATATGCTAACTATGCATGTCTGTAGATTGTCTCTAAGAATTGAAGCCTACTTTTTAAAGCTGAGCGGGGACCCTTAGTTTAGAGATATATTACATATTTTATTGCCATACAGCCGTGTGCCAAGTTGAGGGGTGGAGGATCATAATTTCTGCTTTGTTATTTTTTATATTAGACTTTCCTTAATATTGCTTGCAGTTTGGCGATGAGTGGCAAAATACTGATGGTTTTTGCAGTTTTCTAACCTTAGTAAATATTTGTATTTGCTGTTTGCTAATGCCAGTTTTTTTTTTTTCAGATATGTACAAAGGCATCAATTGCCTTAGCTTTTGTACAATGATTTTTAATATTCAGTTACTTGAAACATTGAGTAAAATGAATACTTTATGGCTACCATTCACACAAACTTGCAGTTCTTACATGAGTTCAACGTGCTGATCAAGAAGGACGGCAAAGAGCCAGTTGAAATTGGCCTTAACAAGACACTTGTTTAGGTTTTGAAGGACACCATTCGTGCAAGAAAAAAGGACATTGCCCGGGTGCTCGAAGTATGTTCTGAGGGAATGCGTGAAAGGAGAAAGAAGCGTAAGTATTAAGCTGTTTCCTTCTGTTTGCTGCATGTGCTATCTAATTGGCAGTTTTTCGCTAAATGCCTGCATTTTTGCCATTTTGCATTGCCTTATAGATATACTAAAAACATGGCTGAGCATCAGAAAGAATAATAAAACCATAACTAGCCTGTGCATTTCTTCATATGTAACAATTTTCGCATTAGCTAAATTTAAATTACCTATTGTTCTTCTCCATTGTAATGGTGCAGCCTTTTCGAATCTGTTTAACTAGTAGCAGAGAATTAGGTGATACCTGATTCAAATCTTCACAAGCTTTGCTAATTTTTGCTGTCAGATGTTTGGCTTTCAGTTTGCGTGCCTCTACATATTTTCAATTTTGTTTATTTGCCTTCATAAATTAGACAGTAAATTATCGCCTCAAAACTCGGCTGTCTCTTTTTACCTGCAAGGAGGTACACCATTGATGTGTTGCTTATTTCTATTGTAGATGTACAGACAGTATACATTCTGCAACTCTTGGCAAACATTGGGAACCAGCCGGGAGCTCTGGATGTTGTATCATTTGTAAGTTTTCTCTTTGTCATTTGAATACTCAGGAAGCCTACTTGAAACCGACATTATTAGCGAATTTTCTTTGTTTCTAAAATGATTTACAGTCTAACTTGTAATATGTATTAGTGATTCATAATTCAAATAGAAATTCTACACAAGTTTTCATCACAACTGTGAATTTTTTGCTGTGAAAGGATTATTTGCACTGTAAGTACAATCAAAAGCACTTTTAAGAGACTCCTGCCATCACATGCCTACCACGTTGTATTGCATACAAGAGTCACCTGATGAAGCACTGGTAATGTCAAGATTGGTGCAGTGTGCCATTTGACTAAGCACTCTGCTGCAGTGGACCAGCAGTGCTTTATCAGATGGCTCTTCCAGGCAGCTTGGTGGGGTTTAGCATTTGCTGGAAAGGGGTCTCTCAACCTGCTCATGCATGCTAGTACCTAACATGTTCCTAATGTCTGGAATATATAATCTGAGACTGCTTCAAAAGAAATATTTGCCACATTGTCTTATTCTACAGGCTTCTGAAGGTGGGTAATGCAGTTTAATAGTTGTTTTTAAAATATGCTGTAATTTGCTAGCCAAGTTTGAAATGATGTAATAATTTTAATTCTTCTGAGATTAGGTTTACCACATTGGTTGGGAGAAAATACTGCTGTGTTTGAAGGTTCACGCTGTATAAATATAATGCCTTCAACTACAGATGCTAACATTTCATGCATTAACCATGTGGCACTGTCATAGACATTCTCATTTATAATAAACATTCTCAATAAATCCAAATTGTTATTTTTGCATTTCAAGTTAGTCAACATATTTTTAGTATTCGAACCTTTAGTATTTCAAAGTGCTCATACTGCCTGCCGCTATAACGATTACAACTTCTTGAACACTTGAGCTTCCTGCCGCCTCTTGAGGCTCACCACTGATGTTCTGGATGTCTATGCATACAATGTGCTATGCGTGGAAAATGTTTTAACATGCCATGCTTCAGTGTTGACATTTTTTAGAGCTTCTGCTGTTTGGTTTTTTGGTAATGCTCTGCTGTTGCACATGTAATTGTCGCTCAACTCAAAGCTCCAGTGTACACTTTCAATGAATGATGTGTGATGAAGTTTCAGAACTGCCACATAGAGCAGCGAGAACACGTTTTCCTTGTTACTAAACCTTAAATGAAAACACTTCAGGAAGCATTGCGATGACATAGGGCTTGGCTGGTTCATACTTAGCACAAGAAGACGTGCAAAAGTTCAGAAATGCATTATGTGTTATGTATTACATGCACTTTTTTTTTTTGTAGTGCCCCATCACTAAGTATGCTCTTTCCACGTTTTTTTTTTTTGTTTGGTTCTGCAGTATCTACTTGGCCAGTGCAGGCTATGCTGTAGGCCTTGTAGGCCTTCAATTGAGCCAGCTGTTAATATTTTAGTAGTAAACACCGTGCTCCAGTGCTGTTTATTGTTTATTTATATTTTTAACTATCATAATAAGCATTCTAGTTCATGTGAAATGAAAAGTTCGTGGGACAGCATAGAAGTTCTCTAACCCAGGTGCTTTTGATGAGTGTAGCCATTTTTGTTTGATAAAATAGCTTGCATAATCTAAAATTAACATGCAACATCATGCTGCATGCATAAAAATGGGTTGTCCTTATGTGCTCTCATTTATGACTTGATCAGACTGCTGGCTTTGTGCCTCCTGAACCAACTATAACAGTATACTCTGCATTGTTAATTGTGAGATAACCACCAGTGGTTTCCGATAGGGCCCTTTGGTTGGTTCATAGGAAGGGAAAGGCGCAGTATCTGTCACACTTGCTCTGTGGACACCTGAACCGCGCCGTAAGGGAAGGGATGAAGGTGGGAGTGAAAGTGGATAGAGAGAAAGGGAGGGCGTAGTGGAGGGCTACGGAGTAATTTCGACCACCTGGGGATCTTTAACGTGCGCTGACATCGCACAGCACACGGACGCCACTTCGTTTCGCCTCCATCGAAACGCAGCCGCCGAGGCAGGGATTCGATCCCGGGAACTCCGGCACAGTAGTCGGGCGTCTTACCACTGCACCACCCCGGCGGGGCGATAGGGCCCTTTTCCAGCACACTGCTGTACACTAAAGGGGCGTTGGCGTATTCTAAATATAGAGTAGAAAATATGTTGAATTTGCTTTTTGTCAGGTGCAGTGCATATTTATACAGCTGCTCTGTTATGCACTTCTTTCACAATTTTATCAAGGAACAGGAAGAAAAGCCTGCCACACCGTGCGTCGGATATACTGGGAGCAGCATCAAAGAAGCTGAAGAGCATTTCCCCTTCATTCAGCAGCGGAAGCTTCTTCGAGTCATCGACTCTACTTAGGGTATTGTTCCAATAATGGGTCGATTTTGGCTGTTCAATCTGACATATGACAAGGGGTCCGACAATTTGTGCTGCTTTATAGAGCACCTCTTTTTGGGCGTCTGCGTGTCGAAGCCAAGATGCGCTGCACGACGCTTTATTTCATCGCTTAAGGCCGAATTTTATGCAAGCGCACGCGTTGACACTGACAAAGCATAGTATTAATATTGTGTACTGCGATTATTGTTGCATACGACTAAAAATTTTGTTGTTTTTTAAGAAATGTCACCATGCTGTTGTGTTCATTGTTTGGTTCTGTTTCTGAAAAAAAATTGTATACTTTGTTGTCTGCATTTGTTGGAACTGTTTTGCTTCTTTCATTTTTTTAGGTATTTACGTACATACCATGTATGTTTTTGCCCGTCTGCTAGGCTCTCTGTGGAGAGTGGCAGTATTGTTAAATAAATGAGGTCCCATAGCGCGCATCAATGAAGAAACAGAACACAAGTGCCCCCCTGCCCCCCTCCCCCCTCCACCAGCACCCGAGCACCCACTAGCCCGAACCCTGACCCTTCTATGCCGAATAAAAGACTTCCAATTTCCTTCTGTGTGACATTTTTTTGTAACATGCTCTGTGAATTTTAAAAAAACAATCATACTGCACGGGCCATTCGAGATGTCAAAATAATGGCATGCAGCATCTCTTTACATGCTCATTTGGCATTACAGGTGGTTAAAAGGAATACCATTAAGCTTGATTGCAAATGTGCACATAGGAAAAGCCTTAAGGGACGTGTAGTGGCAAAAGTAATTCCTAATTAGGGAATGCAATATATGGACGTTATTCGCACTGATTTTTATGAAGGGGTGTAAGGGTGCAATGCCACTGCTTCCACCCTGCAATAGGGTGTAAAGGTGATGAAAACACCCCAGTGCATTGGCCCCATAGAAGGGTGTTATGACCAACCGAAGCACCATCTTTGAGGGTGTACTGGCACTCTGAAGCCACTTTTTTTCAAGGGTGCATGGGTGTTAGTTATAGACATGCGAAAACACCTAATAAGGTGTTTTTGTTTTTACAGTGTACTGTCTTATTTAGGTCATAAAGAGTTGAAGTCGCGTAGTCAAAGGTCGAGTAGATTTTAGCGATCAGTATATTCAAACGTTTGTTGCCATGAACCTGTTACTCTGGTACAATGAAAATTGCTAAGAAATTAGGTTATATTACCGTGATTATTCTTGAAATATATATTTTCCTTAGCTCAATTTGTTCGTTCATTCCGCTAGCTGTTTCCTAGGTCGAATAAGCAAACTAAACTAAGGAAACCAGCGAAAGAAATATCAGCCAAGAATGCAAGTCTTAAGGAACAAAACTGTACGACAGAGACAACGCGACAACAGCGCCCGGTGTTGTCGCCTGCGGTGTTGTGGTCTGAGGTTTTGTTCCCGACGACGTCCCACCAATTGACAATCACGTTATATTACGAATTTAAGGCTGTAAAAATTAAGTTCCACCAGTTAATTTGGCCTTGCGGCCTGACGCGTTTTGCACAAGGTCCTGTAGTACTCGCGAATTTTTGTGTACTGAATCTAAGACATTGACATTGCGCATTTAAAAAAGCACCGATATAACTGAAACCTACCACTCTGAGTGATATGCGTGCACTACTTGCTTTTATGTAAGACCTGAAAAATGTTATCACCGCCCGGTCACCACCCGTAACGTCCCACTTCTTGCACCAACCACCGCTGCCCAACGCCGCACTGCAAAGGATTGCGCTCCTTTCAGGTTGTTGCTACACACGTAATTTGGACAATCTCTCCCGCTTGCCTCCGCCTTATAACATGATGGATGACCGGTATCCTCGCGGATGAAAGGCCGACGATTGCACAATGCATATTTGTTCAGCATTGCAAGAGCAGTGCGTGTGTGAAAGGTTCAAGAGTTCGTTTACTACGGCAGCAATTCCTTCAGCGCCGACATAAACGTTTTATACGTAGAAAAGGAATACACGGCGCCAACCACAGAGGGCACTGCACTTCTGAAAGGAGAAGTCGCGGTCACTTTTCTCCCACGCATGTACGTGTTCCATATCGAAGGGCGTTATAACGCCCACCATCGCATTCCCGGTTTCTCGTTACCCAACGTTGAGCGGGCAGCCTGCTCAGTACTCTAATCCCGTGATTGAAAGCTTCGAAAAGCCTCTGGCATACGCGCCTCCGCCAGATCACAAATGAATTCTGGTATTATAACGATTTCAGCAATCGCCGAAATTCTGCAGCCTCTCGCTCAATTTCAGCAGCGGACCGTATACGAGAAATTTCTATCCCCTCAGGCCTGCTTGGGTGCATCGTGGTAACCGGAGACACGTCTACCGACAGGATTTTACTTGTTGAGGCTATGGGAATACGTTTGCTATGAAACATTTAAAGGACAACGGTGACCTTCACGAACGTTATTCCACAGGTGTTGCGAGAACACACACAGGTGTGTTTCACAAACTCGCGAGAAAAAATGGAACGCTAAAGCCATGTGCAATGTCGATCCACCATGTTGGAGCTGTTGGCCTCACGCCGCAGGCACAACCGTGGCGCAACTCTGTAAATGCGGCGCATCCGTTCCACCGCACATGCGTCCGTCTCTTCGCAGTTTCCCGCAAACGTGGCGCCAGCTTCGTGACGCGCGTGTTGATTCGACCTCCTACTCTTCGAGCGCACTCGCGTCAACAACATGCCGCTTAATACATAGCAGTAAAACGCGAGAACTTTATGGTATTGGGAAAGTTGTCGGTGCCTGCACAATTTAGACCCAGAAAGAGAACACACAATTACTTTCCAAACTTTTCCAAACTTAGTCCTCTGCTCTAGCGAGAAAGCAATCGACCACTGCAAACGTTTAAGCTGCGGATACCCCACATATGTCGCGTTTTGGCGAGGTAACTGAACTCCAGTGCACGATACTTTAAAAAATATGGGGAGAGTTATATGAGTGATGCGGACGGTTTGCCAACTGTTCTTGGCATAATAGCGCACAAAGGGCAAAAGATGACGGATGAGAGCGTGATCTACGAGCGTGAATGCAGTGAAGGTTTTGCGAGCCCGTCTGTGTGGCAGATCATGAGAATAACGGCGCGTGGTGAAGAATGACCCTCATGCGACTGGCAGTGAAAACTTTTAAATTGCCTTTCTGCGACAAGCTGCTTCTTTATTTCGGAACCGTGTCCACATAACATGCTCTTAACTTGACGCCACGGCAGTAATAATAAGGGAAACTTCTTAAAACTATTCTTTAACGCATGCCTTTTCGCACACACCTGTTGTCGATTACGCCAGTTGGGCTAAACGCTATACAAAAAAAGTTATCGCTTTCTTTGCCATTCTCGGTCAACAACCAATCTGGACATGAGCGTCAGATAATGCAAGCTTTTCGCGGAGGGGAGGCTTACTACCATAGGCGTATAACGGTTTACTGGCCCACTCCAACGCAGGCAGAGTCACCGCTATACCCCCCCCCCCCCCCCCTTGTCGATGTGCGTGCGCAGGAGGTGTCCTGCAAAGCGGTACGTCTACGTTAGTAAGTTTCCGCCAAGCTTATTCTGTCTAGTTTGCTAATATTTTTAGAAACATGGGGGGGGGGGGGAGGGGGGGGGGGGGGGGCTTGCGCCTTTTTAAGGTATACTACATGGCTTGATTTATAGTGGAGGAGGAGACGGATTCATTTTTGGTAAAAAGCTTTTATACATGTAGGTCTAAAATTCTGTTTTTCTTTGTTCTTATTTATTTATTTATTTATTTATTTATTTATTTATTTATTTATTTGTTTATTTATTTATTTATTTATTTATTTATTTATTTATTTATTTATTTATTTATTTATTTATTTATTTATTTATTTATTTATTTATTTATTTATTTATTTATTTATTTATATGTTATCATACATACGTTCAAAGCCCGCAGGCACAAAAGGAAGGACTATTGAAATCATTACATTATTTGCAATACATAGCAAGTGAGGGAATCAACAGGCACTTTAAACAGACATCTTTAAGCTAGTGCTGTGACAGATGTAGACTGTACAGGCGGTGAGGCAGTTCGATCCAGCTCTGGTCCTTGGTAAAGAGTAGTAATGGTACATATTTGTGGGAAAAGACGTCGCATCAACTTCGACTGCACAATGGATGCGAGATGAGACGTGCCTAGGTATGGTGGAAAGATTTTTTTTTTTTCGTACCTCAGTTTGATATACATGAAAGCTGTAAGCCTACCCGTAGCGTCGAGCCTTTATTGAGGGTGTCATTAGGAAGCTCATTAAAGAACCTCACGACGATACTACTCGTACCCAGCGTCTTCTCTCTTTTACTTTGACCCAACTTCATTACAGCACGAAAAATACGCATTTATGACCAACATGGCGTCCTCTCGTGAACACTAAGTTAAATAATTAGCTAATTATGCAAATCACGGGTGATTATTGCCATAGTTAAGAGTTTCAACTTTAAATACCTTACAGAACGCTACCGCCAGAAATAATAATAACGAAAAGGGTATCCAGCAGTACTGTCGCAGCCCGAGGGACGACGAAGGGAGAAAAAAAAAACAAAAACAAAACGGCAAAATGTTGGCTAGCGGTTTGCAAATCACATGGCGCGTTCAAACCAACTTGCCCAGCTTTTGCGTCCTTCAGCAACCGCAGCAGTCACAGAATCGAAATGAACAAAGTGATACAGAATTATATCGGTGCTTAGTCAGTGCAGCCAACAAACACAATCTCCGTCCACTTAAAGTACGAAAGTCATCAATAAAAAAAAAAAATAAAACAAATGCATTCATGTCCAGCGTCTAATGAAGACCCCAGATGTTTGAAAGCAATTCATGTTTGATGGAGCAATTTTTCTCCGGCGATTCCATATTCTCCCATCAGTCGTCTCCTACAAAATACTTGAGCCAGCGACGATGTGCGAAACAGATTTCAGCGGAGTGGTAAAGGAGCATCAGCAATACTAAATCAGCATAGGTTCTCCAGTGTACTTCCTTCTTAATACTTTCAGTTTCTTTTCAATATTCAACTCGAAGAGGTCTTCATTTTCTTGTGTAATTCAGTCTCTCTTTCGGTACTTTTTTATTATTATTATACTCCAAATGTCAACGCCCAAGCATGCTATATTAAGTTATTCTTGCAGCGATAGTTCATTACCAAGAAAAGCGCTCTATTGCCCACCACGCACCGTTCACCATAGAAAATCCCTTATTCTGCACAAAAATTCGAAAAGTGTAAAAAGCTCATGCTTAAAAACTTGCAAACAAGAAGCCTTTTAAACAATATATGTACTTAACATCGGTAAGCTCAAGTATACGTTTTCTCCTCACCTATTATCCAAATTTGATGCCCTCAGATGATTATTATTTGTACTTCCCATTCGCATTTACCAGATAAGTAGGATTTGCAACGAGGTCCAAGCTTCCGCCAACAAGAAGAACGCAATACCAAACTCAAAGGTGCGATAACCAACAAGGAGCTTGATCTGTCGCCATTAAGGTGAAACGTCCATCCGAGAATCTGCGGAGTAAAAGCACCTTCGCGCACAATTAGGCCAGGTGGCCCTGAACGCCATGCAGGTAGCGCACTCACCCGCTCCAGGAATCTTTGGCGCTGCAGCAGACAGGAGGGCCGACGGCAAGAGGCACCAGACGAGGACGGCGCAGGCCAGGGTCTTCGTCGACGACCGCATGCTCTGCGTTGTGAGACGACTGCGACCCCTTGTTGCCCAACTTTTGCTAAATTGAAAACACCTCGGCGGCGGCCGAAAACAGTTCCAGTACATCTAGGGCAGTCTCCTCAAGGAATGGCCGCTTTTTGTTCCTGCAGAGTCGACGGTTGGCCCTCACTAGACGAGTGTCAGTCAGTCAGCCAGCACTAGTTTTCTGTACGGTGGCGCACTGTGTGTAGACTAGCCGCACGGCCTCGGAAAAACTGGGCCGCGGTGTCCCGCCGCCAAGCAGTAAAAAACGCGCGAGCACTGTTCCATCGCTTCCGACTACACGCGACAACTTCCTCGCGACGGATCTGTTTTGGCGTGGCAGCGACGCTTGCGAGCTGGCTAGTTCGACGATCGACAACGGCCCGCGCGAAAAGGAAAAGTGAAGGAAGGCATCCGGCGCTCTAAAAGGTCGCTTCCTGCGCTTTACCGCAACGCTCAGGCTATTCCTCCCCCAGGTACCCTTCACGCTCGCATCCACACAGGCGAAGCAAAAATATGCAGGGAAAATCGACGGCGGTAAATGCACCGATTTGCTTTGCCAATGACGGTACTGGCCGCTCGGTAGACTCGGAGGCCCTACTATGGTAAACAAGGAAAGCACTGTCAACCAGAGTTTTCTGATCGTGCGGGCTCTAGCGCCACGAAAACATGCGGGTCACGAGTCGCCCTGGCTAAGTTGTCTCCATTAGCTGCACTCTTGTCTTAAGGAATGCAATTACGTAGGACAAACAAAATTTTATATCCTGTTCACCCGCATAAGCTAAGACACACGCAGGAATGACTCTTCACGTGCTTGTCACGCGCCTCTTCAGCATGCGAGAACTCGGATAACTGTTCTCTTGCTATATGTTTGCACACGGCAAATGAAATATTTGGGGGGCAGATCCCCGACAGGAATATAAATTTTAGAGCTAACAAATGGTTAGGCACTGCAAGCATGAAGAGGAAAAGAAAGTACAAAAAGCTGTCAGCACTCTAACGTAAAGAGTTGAAAGTCGGCAAGCTTCTCGCAGTGCCTGTCCCGAAGCCCCAACGAACTTCCCCAAAGTTCCTGGGCACGTTCGCGTGAAACCGAGCGTTTGTAGTTCACTTCACTTTCGCCAGGCTAGCACAGCAGTGACCACATTCACGTCTGACGAATTTTCCGCGCCGGTAGGCATGCAGGACGGCGTCCGGCAGGAAAAAAGGCAACAGGAGTGATTCTCGCCTTTGACGCGTGCGGCAGTCACCACGTGGTGGTCGTCCAACGGCCGCGGCGCGCGCGCGGAGCCCGCTGTGGCGCCGGCGATCGGCTGAAGCGGCGTGCGCAACTGGTGCGCGACGCAAGTGCTGCTCGTCGTCCGGGCCCGCGCCAGCGCACCTTGGCCCTCGTCTGTGCTCTGGTTCCGGACCGGCTGTTCGCACGCGCCCGCCGCTGCTGTTGCTGCTGGCGCATGCGCTCGCCACGACCGCGCACGGAACAGCACGCGCTACCGGGTCGATCTCTGCGAGGGCTGCTGCGCACGGGAGGAGGGCGCTCTTCTCTCCCCCGTGGGCAGGCCGCACCCCGTCGCACTGCTGCCGCTAACAAGTGCCGTTCGGTTCCAGTTCGGAGAGCAGTTTAGCGGCTACGAGCTCGAGCCTAAAAGAGGCAAATAACCGCGCGGAAGTGGCTGCTGCCGCTATCGTCGGGAACACGTGCGGTATCGCGATCGGGGTTCGGGCGCGCCGCTTTGACTGGCGAGTGTCAGATATCGGGTTCCCCGCGGTGTGCAGTGGAACAGTTCTATCGCGGGAACACAGTTCCGCGTAGAACGCGTGGCTTCCATTTCCATGTCCGGCTTGGCATTTCCTTATCCGGCAGCAGGGACATGGAAATACAAACTGGTTTGCTCGACATATCGATTGCAGCCAACGAGAGTACGAAATCTGAATTGAATATTGAACAGTACCTAAACAAACAAGTACGATAGGATTAGAAGGTAGAGAACTGCGTTCGCCAAACGTCAAAAGCGTTATTTCAGGAGCCGCTTAATAGCATTTTGGTTTGGTTTGGGCTAGTTAGTATTGATTCTAAGGACGGCGCCAAAGAAGCAAAACAATAAACTCCGTCGCGAATAAGCTCCCTCTCAAATGGCGCTCGTTCCACTGGTTTCATGTGACTTCTTTCTCCCTGCCGCTTTTTGAGCCACCCTATGAATAAATTTCACTTTATCAAGGCCGGCAAGCTGCTTTGCCTGGATATTCCAGCTAGTTCTCCGTAGGAAAGGCTACTAAACCGGGAGATCACATTGAGAAAAGAAGTTTGGAGCATGGTTTCTGTAGAAAGAAAAGCCTTCCGTTCGAATCTCATTGCTTTGCCATCCCGCAGCACACAGTCAAGTAGTTTTGATCTAGTCATTCAAAAACGGGCTAAATATCACCCCGTCCATCTGGCGAAGACTTCAAGCGGCTCTAGTAATGCGGACACATACTTCGAGTCAAGTCAAAAAGTAGAATGTCAATTCAATAAGTTTTTTTTGTTTTGTTCGCTTATTCGACGTCGTTTCAAATTATATTTCTAGACTAATTCGTTGAAGTATTTCACCAAAAAGCAGCAACAAGAGGCACTGATTGATTTCGTCGTCCTGTACTGTTCACGGGTGCTAAGCAATCTTTTTTTACTCAGTATTTTCGATCGTTTGTCGTGTTTTTCTTGCAAATAATACTATTGCGAACAGCCGCATTGCTTTGTTCGATCAGTTAGCGCGCCCATTTCAACGCTACTCCACGAGTTGACATCCCGTGAAAACATGCTTTTTGCTTTCGCATTTCTTGTTACATCTCTCAGAACAGATATCTACATGACACTCTTTTTCATTTTCATAAAAACGCCGCACACCCCCAGGAGGATTTAGGAGTAAAATGGTGTGTGTGTGTGTGTGTGGGGGGGGGGGGGGGGGGGGGGGGGGAGGGCGACGTAGCGCCGCAGTGCCTCCGAAGCATCGGCGGAAGTATGTATATTTGCGATGAATTAAATCCGTCAGTAGCACAGTAGGTCTAGATGAGCGCACAGGTATTTAAACGATGAGAAAAAAAAGGTCTGTGGCACAGAAGTACCACACTTGAACTGTGCGCCCTAAACCCTTCTTTATGGTAGGTATGAGAGCTGATGCGTCCTCCATACAATGAAATGGAGCAGCCTCAGCAACAGGTAAAGAAATTAGGCGCTGATGAACGTTCGCAACCTAAGATGCGTGAATCCATCTCACTCCGGGCACTTTTTGCGAATCAGGCATTTTTGAAGCACTTAAAGCCGGTGAGTCGTGATGATCCGGTAAAAATGAGAGTGTGGACAGACGAAGCGTAGTTAAAGCTCAACTCGTGCGTCTTTTCTGCTGAAAGAAAAGAAAGCTCTATAAGGTTGCCCTTTTATCCCTCCTCCTGTGTGAACAAACCGCTCGTCCACAAAAATAAATGTACCTTGCTAAACGGTGCTCTGCAGCGCACTTAAACGTCGTAGCTCATAAGAAGAGCTGGGGCACCTCCGTGAACAAGGATTGCCCCGAGCGTATAATATAAACGCAACGTTCAACTTACACGGTCCCATAAGAAGCAAATGACGCCCAGACACCGTCTTCTGTCGAATATTAATGGCGCTGCGCTGAAGCCTGACATTTCCCTCTGTTTGTCCCTGCTATAATAAGTATTAATGGTTCGGAATGGGCGTATCTCTGGTCTGAAATGGTAGTTATACTCTCAGGTTCCGTGTCGTAAACAAGGACCACCCCCGAGGATATCGTAGATGATCGAGAAACCAGATAGCACCCACAGTGTCTGGATCTGACTTACATTTTTTTTTTTTTTTTGCATGCTGTTCTCGCTACTTTTAACATCGCGACATGTTTTCAGGAACAACTGGTCTTCAGAGACTGAACCTTTAGGAAATGAGGGCATTATGGCACTTGTTGGTTCGAATGCCACCACTGATGCTTGTGGTCGGCTATTTAAGGCATCTGTCTAGCGGCCACTACTGGTGGCGCGACTATTGTTTCCTTCGTAATCCTAGGAAACCCCTTATTTGAGAAATATTTGCAAAAAAAGCAAAAACATTAAATTTATTTTGTCTACAGACCCATGGTGTACTGTAGTGGTGCCAGCTTCTTTCTTCCGGTGTGCTGAGTGCATTCAGTGACATATGCTGCTTCGAGGAGTATTTATTCAAAAGCTGCATTTTGGTAAAGTGCAGTGTATTTCTTTTTTGATAATTATTTTTAGTCTCAGTTCATGGCTATGCGCGAATTCGTTCAACCTGGCTTAAAAGAAGAAAGCTTCTTTTCTGCGCATATCCTTTTCCGGGAATTTGAATACTCAAAGCCGCTTGCAGCAGGTTGTGAACGAAGCCCCACAAAGTAATGGCTTGTCCAGACTTCCTGACCAATCATAACTCGCCAGTCAGCTCTCTTCTTGATTTTTTGCTTTTTTTTTTTGACCGCTTCGTTCCTAACACGTTGCTTCTTATTCTGTCGTCCACTTCATATTGCTCTATCTTTTCGTTTTTAATATTTTTGGTTGTTGAGAACGAACACGTATTAATGCACCTTCGTCGTCAGAGATTTCATTTCACTCTTGTAAAAAGAGTCATTTTGTTGCCACATTAATGCAGCCACGTCTTATTAACCGTATGAACCGCATCACGCACAAGGGCTGGCACGAAAATGAAACACAGTATATACTGTGCATACGCTAAATGCCATACCCTGTTCGTTCGGAGCAGCGCTGCCAGAATCTTTGGTTTCATTTTCTTCCATTTTTTATCATATCTCGATTTTTTTTTTTCCTCGCAACAACGAGGCCGCCTACATGTGAAACGGCAGAAAGGTAAAAGAGCCGGCCAGAGTCACCTCCAGCAGTTTTGCGCGCTGCACGCACTCCGGATGCGACGCTCTTCGTGTCATTCATTGTCGAGTAAAGAGAAAGAAAAAGCGGGCGACGCCCGCAGCTGGCCTGTCTCTGTTTACTTGCACGCTCTATTTTCCGTTTTCATGTGCCTGCGCGGGGATCGCCACTCGAGCCCTACATATATGTATACGTACCGGCTTGTGCCGTAAACAGCTTCCCCGCTCCCATTCTTTTCGCTAACACTAAACATCGGTATCTTATCCGGAACAAAGCGGAATCGATACAAATGAAGCTGATCAACAGTTACTGTCATCCTCATCATCAGCCTGCATATACCCACTGCAGGGTGAAGGCCTCTCCCATATTTCTCCACTTAACCCGGTTCTGTGCTAGCTGCATCCACTTGACCCCTGCGAACTTCTTAACCTCATCCGCCCACCTAACTTTCTGCCACCCCCTTCTACGCTTTCCTTCCCTTCGAATCCAGTTTGCTATCCTAAGCGACCATCGGTTATCCTCTCTTCGCACTACATGTCCTGCCCATGTCCATTTCTTCTTAATTTCCACTAGAATGTCGGTACCTTGAGTTATTTCTCTGACCCACTCTGCACGCTTCCTATCTCTTAATGTTATCCCTACCATTTTTCGTTCCATAGCCCTCTGTGTTGTCCTCAACTTAAGTAGTACCCTCTTGGTTAGCCTCCACGTTTCAGCTCCATAGGTGAGTACAGGTAAGATGCAACTGTTTTATACTTTCCTCTTGAGCGATACCAGCTGCTAGTCATAATCTGCGAGTGCTTGCCAAATGCGCTCCATCCCAATCTTATTCTTCTTGTTATTTCTTTTTCATGGTCCGGATCTGCTGTTTACTACTTGTCCTAAGTAGATATATTCGCCTACTAATTAACACAGGAGTTGCTATACAAGCAGCAAACTGAGAACGCAAATTTCTCCAACGAGTACGCACGACCACATCGCTGAAACTGCGGATCATTTTAATGTGGAGGTCGTTGGACGCCCCCATCCCAAGTCCCGAGTTAACGGCAGAAGCTATACTACGGTACTCCGAGAGCTTATGCATCCGCTGAGAACTCGTGAACGGCAGAAATAATCTCGCAAGAAAGTTTAAGAATTCGCGTGCGTGTGTTAATTAAGCGGGCCTCATATAGAAGTAAACTGTCTTGTAACCATTTCCGTTAAAGATGGTGGCGCTCATAGATCCAACTTTTGGTGTTGCTTCTCGACGCTAGTGACGTAACTAAATATGCATGAAATATGCGTGACGTCACGAGACCACATGCCTTGGCAGTATCTGCCGACTCGGCTAGCTTCTTTAAGACGAGAATGGAACCCTAATTGGATTCCGAGTTAGACATGCAACCCATAGGCCACGCATTCCTGCTCGTATACGGCTCGGTCAAATTGGCGCTTTCGAATGGTCTCTGGCATAATGCGGTGGCTTATGGTGATGAGATATGCGGGATGATCGAAGCACAAATTAAGGGGATTAGGGATTGAGAGAGCAGCAAAGTTCGTATACATGAACGAGGATTTGCAAGGGTAACCGCCGACGGTAGCCACTAAGGCTGTCGCGACGCATTCTTTAAGTGTCTTTCAGAGTTTTTGTTTCTAGAAACAAGGTAGTTCTACAGTCATCCTTTGTCTACGCCCTGGTTAGACGGTTCTGTTGAATTCTCGGCCTCCATCGCAACTTGCTTCCCTTTCACCTGTCACCGCTGTTGCTTTTCCGCTCTGTTCTGGGGACTGAACATGGGGTTTGATTCGATTCGGTGTATGTGAACGCAGCGTTTTTAAAGTGATTTTAGGTCTGTTTGAACTGTATGCCTTATACAATAGCTCTACTTGCTCCTTTCCCTCCCCTTACTCGGAAAGAGTGCGCCGCTCATGTTCTAAAGCGGTGTAATGTAGTTCCTGCGTCTCATATTCGCCCATTTTCTTTGCTGTTATGTGGCGGGTGCCTTTGGGAGAACCAGAGCATTTATCGCACCGGTGTTTCTCGGTGCCCTTTCGACTAATAGCTTGTCGGCACTCACTGTTTTCCTCTTGTGCGTTCCGGCCATTCTTGACCGGTAAAACCAGGTTGGATACTTGGAGCAAGCAGCAGAACTATTCCATTTACTTTGAGCTCTCAAAAAGCAAGACTTTTTTCCTTTGCCCTTTCATGCTGTCTGCTGGTAAGGCATGTCTCTTTTGAGAACACAAAACGTAAAAAAGGCTCGACATTTCAGAAGGTGAAGCCAATAACAAATCACAATAAATGGACACGCCTGTTAATCGAGGTTGGTTGGCTAGTTGAGCAGCACAGCGCCAAAATGATCGGTCTGAACAAATTTACGCCTTCTTTACCTGTTTTCCTCTCACCAAGGCTCTCCTCGCGATTTTTAATGGCGATGTACCTGGGTCGCCGGCCTTAGGTCGCTATGTGTATGTACGGAGAAGGGGGCGGGGGGGGGGACATTTTAACTAAGATAGCTGATTCTTTTAATAGCAAGTCGGAAATGTCAGCGGGAGTTAAGTAAAAAAATGCCACATTTTACGCCATGTCACATTTTTCCTAAATTTTACTTACTGTAACCAGCGCAGTCACTGACATCGCGTTTTAAATTTTCGCTGACTCAGGTGTGAATAAGCAGTGCTGTGCTTCTCTTGCCCCCTTCGCGGTGCCTCCAATCGTGACATCACTTTGATCTTCGAAGATGAGATTGTCAGTGTTGCACGCACTCTTAGAGAAACTGGGGTGATACTTAAACGTCGCCTTTGATTGTATGATGCGTACAGCGTTAATGGCTGCCGTATATGCGGCTCCTCTGCGGATTCACCATACACGTTTTGCTGCTTGGTGCTTCACTTAACACACACACACACACACACACACACAAACACACACACACACACACACACACACACACACACACACACACACACACACACACACACACACACACACACACACACACACACACACACACACACACACACACACACACACACACACACACACACACACACACACACACACACACACACACACACACACACACACACACACACACACACACACACACACACACACACACACACACACACACACACACACACACACACACACACACACACACACACACACACACACACACACACACACACACACACACACACACACACACACACACACACACACACACACACACACACACACACACACACACACACACACACACACACACACACACACACACACACACACACACACACACACACACACACACACACACACACACACGCACGCACGCACGCACGCACGCACGCACGCACGCACGCACGCACGCACGCACGCACGCACGCACGCACGCACGCACGCACGCACACACACACACACACACACACACACACACACACACACACACACACACACACACACACACACACACACACACTCGCTAGCACGCTGTCATAAGAACCCGCATTTTGTGAGAAACCCCTGGACAGATATATAAAGCACCGTCTTGGCCAGGCCCTTGCAACGTGCCTGCGAGGCCTAGGGGTATAGCGTACTTGATGCGGAATCCAGGGGTTCATGTGAGTTTCCACTTTAAGGAGCTACCTCAATTGGCAACTCCAGGCAACTCGGCCATGGCATGTGGTCTAATGACGTCACACAGCCCATCGACCAATCAGATGCCCGGCCATGTCACCTGCCAATTACCACTTGTCTGAAGCATGCTGGTGTCTTTTTTTTTTACTCACAATGCTGACATCCACGTCGTTTCTTTTTTTTTTCTTTTTTTTTTTGCTGAACGGGACCCTTAGCGCCGTCACGTTAAAATGCAGGACAAAAAAAAATGAAGCCGACGAGTAGAAGTGTGCACGTAACGAATTTCTGAGCTCGCACCCTCACCCTATTCTACCGCAGCCTGGCACTTTTCTGAAAAAGCCTGGCCCCAGCCCTGCCCTGGGGTCAGACCTAAGGCCCGTGCCAGGCCAGGGCCGAGTTGCTATAACTGTAGTTAAAACGACGACATAGAAAGAAACGATTTCATTATGAGAGTTACGTTTCGAGTTGCCATCCGCCGTGCTCGTCCAGAGAGGTGACGGTCTGTTCAGCTAGCTGCTGGCCTTCGGAAGGGCTCTCATCTCACCCGCCGTGCTCGGATGCTCTGAATGTTGAGGTGTGCCTGCCGGGCACCTTAGAGAGCTGCTCAGAGTCCATACGAACGTGGTTAAAACATGTTTATTCTAACTCGTCTCTTCTCTTCAAATACCCCCTTGACAGTGACACTTCACTTAATAGCCTCGTTAAGAGAGAGAGAGAGAGAGGAAAAACTTTATTGTCGGGAGTAGTCTTAGTGGAAGAGCCAAGTGGCCGTTAGCTGGTGGCTTGCGGCGACTTCTTCAGCGCGGTTTACGGCGCACAATTGTATATCAGGGCTCGCATTACGCAGCACTTCTTCCCAGGATTCAAGTGAGGGAACTTCTATGAGAGCTTTGGGAGGCGAGTCCTCTAAGCAATCCCACAGGATATGAATAAAGTCGGCTTTCTCTCCGCACTCAGTGCATGATGAACTTATGCTGTCCGGAAGCATGTGTGAGTAAACCGCAGGGTTGGGGAAGGAGTTCGTTTGTAGTTTCCTCCAAACAATTTCTTGCGGTCTTGTTAGTGATTTGTGTGGTGGTGGGTATACTCTCCTAGAGAGTTTGAAGTGTTGTGTAAGGTCGCTGTATGTGAGCAATCCTTCCTTGACAAGCCATATTGTAGTTCGAGGCGTCGGTATACACTACCCCATCGTGATTTCGGTACTTTCTGTTTAGGGCCCTAGCTCTAGCTTTCCTCCTGCCTTCATGGAAGGAGGGATGCATGTTTTTGGGCAAAGGTTCGGAGATAATTTTGTCGCGCACTCCTCTTAGTAGTGGTCCTGGGTGGTTGGCTAGTGGTTCGGCATTAATTCCCATGCGGTTGAGAATTTGTCTGCCTGCTTTAGAGTTTGTTAGTCTTTGTAGCTGTGCTGTCTTATGTGCTGTGATCAGCTCCTCGTTAAACAACGAACACAACGCTAAGCCTATAGGAGCGAAGTAAACTCCCTGGGCGCGGCCAACAGGCTCCAGCATAGTTCCTCCTCACACCTGTATATTGCTGTACGCACAACTTCACCCGTGCACCTTCCATAGCGTTTGAATCCGTGGCCGTCTTCACGCGCTCCCGTACCTGACAGTCCGAGTCCCGTGGGAATTAACTTCGTTGCATCAGCCGCTCCTTTACACGCGAGCCTAGCACACGCACGCACGCACGCAAGCACGCAAGCACGCAAGCACGCACACACACACACACACACACACACACACACACACACACACACACACACACACACACACACACACACACACACACACACACACACACACACACACACACACACACACACACACACACACACACACACACACACACACACACACACACACACACACACACACACACACACACACACACACACACACACACACACACACACACACACACATACCGCATATGATCTCCGAACCTGCCGCCGGAAATATTGCTTCTCGCTTTTGCCGACGCGCGGACATCCGGAGTCGTCTTACGGGCGGCGTTGCGTCGGCGACTTGAGATCCGCACCAGCCAAGCATTCCGCGATCCAGGGTCCGTGGGAAACGAACAGAAAGGCGCACACCGCGCGTCGGCTCTCGAGTGAACACAACAACGCCGCTGTCGATGAGTGGGCCCAGACGCCAGCGGTGTGGTACGCGACGTTTATGAGCGTTACAGTGAGCTTCTATAAGATCTTTAAAGGTGGAGCTCGCATGTTTCGGATGCCAATTTTGTGAAGGCACAGCACAAACATAGAATTACCATTCTACGTAATTATACAAAAACATGTTATTAATTGATGAAGGCTTGGAACATGTGCAGCGTTCCGGCATTGCGAATCCTGCAGCGCTGAGCTTTCTTTCGATATTCGAACTGTTGGCTGGCATAGTTAAAAACTGTGCTGTGCGGAGCGAATATCGTAATGGATACATAAAACCCTGCGCGGTGTAACCGACGCTAGAGACACGAAACTAGAAACTCGCCCACAAGCAATTCTTTCATTGCTTTTATACATGAATGCGACGCTGACGGGTTAAGTCTGAGAGCGCCAGATGTCGGGCTTAATTGGCCCAACCCGGCACCATTTATATGAACCCGTTTCTTTGGGACTGAGATCACCGCTAAACCAAGCGTCGAGCAAGGAAACTAAGCGCAGACGTTAGAAGAAAGAAAGGAACGGCCAGGCGAACAGTTTCGGGTTTAACAAAAACTTGTATGTAGCTTTTCGCAAAAATATAGTTACAGATTTCAGCTCTTTTGGAAGCGATGTTAAACTGGCCAAGCATGAAGATTCCTAAACAACCGCCTCAGAGATCCTTAGCGCTCCCTGAAACCATCTCCCAAATGTTATTTCAACATGCATTGCCTCTCTTGAAAAAAAAAAGAAAAACACTGAAAAAGCTGCATCCCTTTTACAAGAGCGGATGATGCCAGGGAAGTTGGTAAGTTGTCACGGGCTTTAAACATGGTTAAAACTGTGCCCGTCACTTAGGAATATTTACGACTCTTATTTGCAACAGCAGCAATCCGTATGGACTCATCCACCTGCGATGTACTTCTGTGCCGTGTGCAGCTGGGCTACTCTCCACAGATTGGTTTCTCTCTTTATCGATATGGCGACTTTAAAATGTAAAACCTTTGTAAATGTCGGTAGGCACGCAAACGCCTTCGCACCACCTACCTGCTCGACGCTGTGGCCCTTTCAGCAAAGTTCAGCCAAATCTTTTCATGGTAGCGAAGAGAATGGGATAAAAAGCCTCATCAGAACACACTTAATTATCTCAAGGCCATAAACTTCCGTTATGGACTCCGATGAGCTTAGAACACTATAAGCTGCTTTCCGCCTCTGTGATCCCTTTACCCGCGTGTCTGCCGGGGTAAACCCTCCTCCCTGTCCCTTTCTGAACTGCTCTGCAGACGTCACTCGAAGTTCTAGTCTGCTGTGAATTCAAGAGCTTTCCACATCCCTGGTTTATTTGCATTCGCGTGAAGGTGTTCATGAAACCCGCATTCAAGGCTCACACGTTTATTGCGATCTTTTTTTTTTTTTTTTTTCCATCCCTGGCGCACTTTGACCCACTTCACCGATTCTTCGGAGCATTTTCGAGAACAGGTTTGAGTTATTAAACGCACGATAACTTTGTTTCGTCAGCTAGTGCCGCTTTAGTCGATTTGGTCAAGAATTTGCGTGAAACTTGTCTGAAACATGATTTATGCCGCTCCGAAGGCATGCACGTTTAAAATGAAATAATGCGACACCTCCCCCCGCAGCTTCTTATGTAAGCGACAGGAACGTTACAACGGGGGCGTACGAAGTCTGTGGCTACTCAGAGCTCGTCGACCACGCTTGGGCAGTATAGTTTCCATGGGCGACCGCAGCATGAAAATATGTATAGGCGGGTGCTACCTGCATGCGGCCTATAAAGGAAGACTGCGCCATTCTCGGAACTTTGGCGTCTGCCGGCGGCGTGTGCGTATGCCCGCAATAAAATGACAAGCAAAATGTCGAGGAAGGGTCCTCCCCGTGTGCCTTTTTTTTTTTATTTTGTGCCGTTCTATGGGTCATTGCAACATATTTCATTGCATTGCTCATTTACATCTCAAATTCGTATTAATGAATTGTTTTCTAGTCTTCTGAATATCCTAAATAATCCATTTTTTTTTTGCTTAATTCATTTCGAACAACAGATGCTTGAGGAGCAACGAGAGTTGAAAACTGGTGAGAGCAGTTATTCGGCGATCAGCTTGAAGTACACTTGTCAAGAATATAAGAAATGAACTTCATGTTTACTGCTTGTAGGTTATGAATATTAAAATAAAAAATCCGATAATAATCAAGCGTCACACTGATTACAAGGTTATGGACATTTTGTATCACACATGTATTAAAAATATCTTGAACCCATTAAAAACAGAATACGGCGATGTGACAAACGATGTTACTGCCGCAGATTTCACTCATTGCACCCCGCCGGGGTGGCGCAGTGGTTACCAACCAACCACTCATTGCAGTCCAACGTGCTCAATAGAAGGTTGCGAATTTAGCCTACCTCCACCGCTCTCGACATTGTGACGTGCCTAGTGCATCTGCCAGTCGCTCACATACCCGCACACCCGTGAACTCAGACTCGTCAGGTGATCTCCGACGTCACACACCACCCATGCGGCCAATAAGCTCTCTGCCATGTGACAATTACGAACTGCCAATGCAAGGGCCAATCCAGCCTTGCCACGTGGTTTCGTGACGTCACGCACCATGCTGACCAATCAGAGCTCGGTCGCTTCCCCTGCTATAGAATACCTGTACCAAGCCATGCATGGCGTCACACCCCGGCGACCAATCACTGTTCGGTCACTTGTCCTCTGTAACATGCCTGAGCACCTGCCAACTCGACCACAAAAAATCCTCATTGGTCGAGAGGCTTGTCGTGTCACGTGGCGTGCTGACGTCACAACCAGACCAATCAGCGCTCGACCATGTCACGGGTTCTCATGGCCTCACACACATCAGCTGCCCATCAGCGCCTGGCCATGTCACCTGTCAACTGTAACTTGCCAGACCACCTGCCAACTCTGCCACGAAATTTCTTCACTCTCCTAGAAGTTAATGACGGCCCGTGATTTGTGACGTCGCACGAACCCAACCGACCCAACCCATACTCGGCCATGTCACGTGACTCGGTGACGTTGTCAGTCTGTCAACCAAATGGCGATTTCGCGTGACGATATTTTACTCGTGCATCGGAACTTTTATGCGGTAGCATCCAAATAAACAGCAGGAATCTAGCAACGATAGGTATCAGCTGTTAAATCGGTATAAACAATCAAGGAAAATAAAAGCTTGTGCAAATTTGGAAAAAGCTATATATGCCTCACAAAAATGGAGAAGTTTGCGTTTGCAAATAATAAAAAATTACGCCCAAATAAATTCCTTCTTGAATGTGAATCGATGTACTGTTTACGGAAGAGCGCCAAGTAATCTATGGAAACATAATTAGTGTATGGTCGAAACATTGGTAGTTGAGCTTGGTTAAGCCTGGATATCAGAAGCGAAAAGTTTCGGCGATGCCATGGCTTAGCTTGGGGTCCCTTGGCGTAAATGTGGCTTACCTTGTTGTTCACGGTTGCACCTTCAAGATATTCCATGGCTTATCATCACGGTGAAGCATTGATTACAGCCATACATCACATAAGATAAGAGCGCGGCACCGGCTAAAGGTCAACCGGCGGAGTCCCAGCGGCGGTTAAAATAAATTATTAAAATAAACCCGTATTGTTTTAGCAGATCGTTTTACCCTGGTAAGGTCTTGTCGAGGTTATACGTCTGATTTTAGTTCTGAACTTTCTAGAACTTTTTTTTCATGATGATCTTTAGGGCTTTGCTCTGACACCATACAATCCATCTTGGATAACAAATCATCTCTTCGTGGCAGAAATTTGTGCCATCAGCGTGTATAATGCATTCTACTGCATCGTCTATACGGGTTATGTCGTTTTCCAAGCACTAGATAAAACTGGTCCGAGTATACCAGCCTGATGTACCCTGTGCTTCATCGCTTGTAATTCTGAATCAGTAGCCCCAGTCTGAGAAAACTGTTCACGTTCGCTCCAGTGAATCTTAATTATAGAGTAAGCGCTGTGTCGCGAACACTGTCTCAGGGCCAGGTGAGTTATGTTGTCAAACGATTTTGAGACATCTGCGAAAAAGACAGGGCTAAGAATTTTCACAATCTATTTTGTGAGTTATAAGTTGCTTTGTTTTAACATGATACCTACGTTGAAGGTGTTTGCAGAAAAGCCGTATGTATTAGCCTGCAGGTATAAACAAAAAAAAACCTTGAATATGCTTACAACACTTTTTTCTGAACGTTTAAAAAATATTTGTAGTATAGTTTTCAGGCGAAAGTAAAGTACGAAACGCATTACAAGGGAGGAGTAGCTCATTCCATGACAGTTCACAGATAGCGGTGTCTTGCTGAGCCTCTAACTGCTGAACAAGCGCCGGTCTTCGCCCGCGTCTTTTCCTTCAGTTAAGCAGCTCTCATGGCCTCATTGGTTGGCTTGAGCAGCGTCTACCACCAGCAGCTTTTCTTAAGCCTTCTCTCCGTTTTAGGTAATTCAATGGCAACCGCCGCGTTCATATACGCTTTTCCGTTTTTATGGTGTACGTTCAAAGCTTGTCATTTGTTTCTCCTGCTTGACGCGCCCATAGCACTCATTCGCTCTTCGTCCACCCTATAATTATTACTAATAATGATAATTATTACCAGCTATTATTAAATAGTTTGTGGAGTGTCGAAGGAGCAGGAGTAACGCACACGAGCTCTCTAACAACGCACGAAATCATATTTGAGTCAAATAAAAAAAAAGCTACTTTTGAGCACAACTTTGTTGCATATGAATATAGTTAATACGAGATATTTCAATACGTCCTTTTCATAGTTCATATATTATCGCCAACGGAGCTATCCCGACATTTGCACGCCTCATAATAACTGCAATAACCCATAGAACGCTTTCGCAATAAACTTTGCATGCTGTGATTAGCCCCCGCCGTCACCTCCATCTTAAAAGAAATACTTGGCTCTGCATAACGAAACAATGTCATGTATCGTTGGTCCACACTTTAAGAAGCCGAATTGCCGAAATACAAAGGCAAACTTTCCAAATAAATCTGCAAAGCCTTCTTTGTTATCACCTGATTTTATATTGACATGCATCAATGAGAGCTGGTTAAATTTTCTGTCAGACTCTTTGCACCATCTGCAGTGTTGTTATGGCCAACGATCCAATGCTCACGAATGTAACGTTAAATGATAACTTGCTCGCTCTGCTGGTGTGTGCCGGCTCGTCAGCAGGCATCTGCACAGGCGTCTGGCCATCACTCCAGCATATATTCTGAGAGCAACTACTATCGCCCCAATCTTTAGAGCCCGCGCCGCGCTGCCGCATTGGTGAGTACGCTCGACTGCTGTGCCCAAAAATGTGGTATTGAATTCCAGCCGCGGCGGCCGATTATTGATGGAGGCGAAAAGCAAGGCGCTCATGTGTTGTGCGTCTTCAGTGCACGTTAAAGAACCCTAAGTGGTCAAAATTTTCGCAGCCCTCCACTACGGCGTCTCATAGTCTGAGTCACTTTGGGCCCCATGAAACAACCAATCCTTAGAGCTGGGAAGCGACGACCGGTTAATAGCGACAAATTCTGTGTACCTTGACACTTCCCATAATGAGTCTTGCTGAGAACTATACCAGCTCCAGTTTGGGCTTTAGCAGTTTCTCCACTGAGCTTGATATGTGATCAGTGCAAAACCTCTCTAAAGACAACTAGACAGCTGCGGAAGCTTAGCAGGTTCTGCTACCTCGTTCATTTTCGGTAGCACAAGCGTTTTTGAGCTCCATGAAAAAATGGCATTCTCGTGCGTGCGCCTCTACTGCTGATCACTCACCGGCAGCTTGAAAAGCCGAATTTAGCCTTTGTGTTACTCTCCTCGGGAACTTTCACTCATTAAGGTGCACCTTTTGGATCAGCGTCTTCCATAGCCAGGTGACGCACCATACGATCATAAGTTCCTGCCATGATCTGAATTTGTACCTCGACATTACCTCGACCGCTTCCGCATGGCTCTTCAATTTATCCAGCTCCCCACGGACCACATATAAAGTCACGTGCATTGTACGCCACCAATCCCCACCGTTCCCTTTTTTTGCTCGCTTCCCATATTTCGAAAACGAAAAAGATACAGGGATAAAGGATGAGGAACAACTCCCTGTAACAGACCCAAAATGACGGATAGTCAAGAAAGGTTTATTGCTCCGTGTCAGGTACAATTTGTCATACCAAAGCCCATCCTAGAACAATGCCATTGGACGTACTGAAAGCAACACATGATAAAACCAGTTCGAGGCAGTGGCCTGGACCTCTGTTGGCATGCCTTATACGGTAAAAAAAGTGCGCAAACACAAGATATAACAGCGGACGCTCAGTACTTCCGCAGGTCAGGGAAGCAGCAACCGTACTTGTTGATTACCAGAAAGGAACAAAAAAAAAAACTGACAGCTTGGTTATTACTCTGTAACATAAATTCCAAAGGCAGCTGTTAGTAGTACGTATGCAGTGTAGACCAGCAACTGGCAACACAGGCGTGACAGCTCGAATTGAATTTTTTTTCTACGACGCGTAGACACCGCATCAGGCTTCACTCGGTGTTTAACTGACATGCTGCATTTTTGTCGTGTTCCTGGGGCCTACAGCAATCTTGCAGACCGCTTTGCTTTTTCTGTCCACAACTAATACAGCGCGCTAGCACCCCCCGAGGGCGCCCCAGAAGCCAGAGTAGCCGCTCGCTCTCCCCGCAAAACAGCTACAGCAGACCTGCTCGGCGGACAAAACAAAACAAAAAAAAAAAAAAATCTAAGAACGATTACAATAGTCCCTAATGCGAAATTTGAGCTCAGTTATTTAAGCGTTTTTGCGAAATACTGATGCAAAGAATTTGAGAGATGATTTTGCGTATGTATGTGCTGTTACAAAGCACTCTTTATTTTTCTCACGGTTCCCGGAGCTCGTGGTTCTTCTTCTGAGAAATTCTCTTTTGGCTCCTGACTCTCTCAGTAACATCGGCAAAGGCATCAAAGGCCACGCGGCCCAGCCACCGGGCGCCTAAGAGCTGCGCTCTCGAATTTCATTTAAGGGATGTTTTAACTCCAGGTCCCAGATCTGAATTCCAGATAGCGACAGCAGCAGTTGACTGTTGATTTTTGCTGGTGGTCGTGCATGTGACAACGCATCTCATCCAGGGCATACATAAAGGCTTCAATTGTGGACTTTAATTCAAAAACTGTCTCTTTGGTGGAACAACGTCATGGTGGCAGAATCCTGTCGCTTGCAATAACCTCAGCCTCTAAGAAGTAAAAAATGCGTTGCCCTTTATGTTCGCTCTCACCAGTTCCAGCTCAACGTCCGCCATGTGCCTCCCCCATCGGCATGCGATAAGCGCCGCCGTGCGACCAGTCCTGCGCGCTAGCCAGGCATGCTGCGCCGCCGTCGCATGTGCCGCAAAAGAAGGCATCTATCCGTGGCGTTCCGCTGTTCATAGCTGCTGCTTATTAGCCTGTAAGAGTTGTCCAAGATTTCCTTGGGTGGTAAACATTATAAAAATTATTGTTTCGTCGACTCGCAAGGCGTGCAGGGACTGGTAGTCTGATATAGATATAGGCACCTTTTGCATTATTTATTGCTCCTGTTGATACCACACAAATCCGACTGGTAATACTTAGGGCTAACGGTACATCAGAAGATTCAGTCACTCCCCCCCCCCCCCCTCCCTCCAAAAAAAAGGAGGGGGGGGGGGGGGTTGTAGAACACTGAGATACTCTAGGTCTTATTCTGTTAGGGTTTAACTGTTCATGTCATGCATATGGGCGTAGAGTTCGGGCGTAGAGTTCGTTGAAGATGGCTACCGTTTATGCAGGGCGTTACAGGGACAACTGCAATTAAAAAAAAAAATAGTGGGTTCAGAATAGAACAAATGTTTCCAAACTCTCTGACGCGGCGGCCACCGTATGCTACAAAATTCTTCTAATTACCCTACCAGTTACTTAAACCAGCTAATTAACCGTTTAATTGTCGCATTTAGGTGGTAATTAGTTTCAATGCAAAGCTGTAAGACGTGAACAAGACGATATCATACCAGTTCTTGGAACGAAAAGAACTGGCGTAAAGTCCTGCAGTACAAGGAAATTCGACGCTTTTTTTTTTCTTACGAAACCGAACCTAAGCGCAAGTGACGCACGGGAATCTCGCACTAGAAGCGCCACCCGGGGATGGTATTGTCACGTGCTTTGCAGCGTGATAAACAGAAGAAGAGGCTGAAGAGAAAAAGAAGAAGCAGATGCTGGCGTGTTTGGCGAACTCGCAGTTCCTCGACTAAAAATAAACACTCCTGTTACGCTGCCGACTCACTGACTTACCACTCTTTACCATTCAATATGGCTCAAAGCATTGACGCTGACCGAGCAACACCTGCGGCGAGCAACTGGCAGCATTATCGCGAGCAGCGCACCTTCGGTGGGAAATCTGGCTAGGACGAGTGGGATGAGCTGGTATAACCGTTGGGATTCGACCGTGAAACTAGCGAACGTGGTGTTCTTTTTTGAAGGCACTGCACTAATTTGGTTTGACAATCAGGAAGACTCACTTATCATCTGGGATCGTTTTACAGAAGAAATCAAGCAGTACTTTGGCGACGGATCCGCGAAGAAGAAACGCGCAGAGAAAACGTTGCTACGGAGAGCCCAAGTACCTGGCGAGATATGCACCACAAATATCGAGGGCATTGTGAAGTTGTGGAAGGTTGTAAACCCAGAGATGTCCGAGGAATATAAAGTGGGACACTTGCTGAAAGAGGTCGCTGAAGATGTCTATACGTTCCTTATTATTAAAATTAATTTGAACTCCACTGCTGACGTCATCAGGCACTGCCGCACTTTCGAAACCTTGAAGTTGCGCCGCATCACAATTAAATTTGGGTGACTGGCCAACGTCGCATCCATCGCGAGCGTTGAGGTCAGGGCTCAAAAGTCGATGGCTGATCTGATACGCCGGGTCGTGCGAGAAGAATTGCTGCGTAACAAAGATGCTGCGTGGGCCGGGATGAACACCAATATGACGGGTGCGCGCTGCAGGCAGAACCCGCGACCCCATCAACTTCCTGGGCCCGTATTCTGAGTTTGCGTCGTTATCGAAGTGTCGCTATCTCCCCGAACTCGAGTCATCTGATTGGTGAAAACGCCGGAACATGACGTGGGACCCTTTTTAGTTTCGTGGTAGTAGCAAAGTAGCAGCAAAGTAGTGTTCAGCGTGAATCATGCGGTGGCATTCCATGGTGTTGGTAGTGAATCACTGATGCCTCTGGGTGTGTGCTGCGCCAACGATGTGATGGGGGACCAAACATTTCGAACAGAATTCACAGTGTTGCCTCGTTCTACACATGAAGTGATTTTAGGTAAAGCCATTTTGCAACAGTGTGGTACAACGTTAAACTGCAGGAGTGCGCATATTTCACTAAGTACTGCGTTGGTGTCAGCTTTTGGTAGAAGCCTCGTCACTCGATTTGAGAGCGTTTTCTGTGTTTGAAGATACAATTTTACCTGCGATGTTTGAGAACTCGTCTAAAATGTTTCAGCCGCAAATTTTTCGTCTGCAAATTTATGCAACGATTTCGAACCTACAACGCTTACCTCTGCAAAGAGTGTCTTGGTGCCCCGTTGCATAGTTTCAGTGACCAGAGGCCACATTTTGCTGTCGACAGTGAACTATTCGAACACGCCAGCCGTGTTACCTCGTTGCATGAAACTCGCTCATTTCGAGCAAGGCGTGTCGATTTCTGTGGTGGCACTAAGGGCCTGTGCTTTCGAAGATAAAACGCGCCCTTTTGCAGGGTCTCGAATGCAGGCTATGATAAACATATCTTTGCCGGCAAAGGAATGCTGCTTTTTGACTGACCAGCCTTCCAAGCATGTTTCCGTTTTCGACTTTGCGAGGGATCATCCGCCAACGATTCCAACTTCTTGCTTTCATCATTCGATTGATGCCGGAACCTCTCACCGTACCAGACGTCAGCTAATTGACGAAAGAGTTCACAAACATGGTGTCATCCAGGAGTCTTCCAGCCCCTGGGTGGCTCCAGTTATCCCAGTTAAAATGTTGCATTACCCAAAAACGTTGTGTATCTGCTTCCCCGTACTGACGATGCGAAAATTTGTTTGTGCTATTTTGAGGAAGTTGTGTCCTTTCAGGAGCATAATAACCGCATCGACATCGTTCTTGAGTGCATTGAAAGAGCAGGCCTCGTCCTCAATTCTAAAAAAGTCCACTTTGGCGAACGCCAGACCATTGCCCTTGGTTACTTGGTCGACAAGGATGGTTTTCGGTCGGATCCTCAGAAGATTGTGGCTGTAATCAGCTTTACAGCGCTTAAATCAGTCTAAGAGCTTCGGAGCATTTAGGACTAAGGGACCGACGGGCACAGCAGATTAACGCGGGAAGTCGGGGAAAGTATGTGGCTTCCAGCCCAGCTCCTCTTTGTTCGTGTACCAGGAGTGGCCGCAGAAGGTGTGCAGAAAGGAGGGTGCCGCGAGGCACCTGGCGAAGCACGTAAAGTCATTTGGAATGACGAGCGGTGCGAGCTGAGTGACAGTCAGTGACGTGGTGAACACCAGATTGCACGCGCCGTCTTAACCCCGCAGTCGCAGGCGATACACACATTCACGCGGACACCCAAAGGAATGCGGTGGCGAGCACCTAACAATAGCACTGCACTCGGGACGACAGGTAAGCCGTGGCAGGACCGCTCTTTTCTTTTTCCCCCTTTTTTTTGTACAACTGTCTCGACCTCGCGGTTGCAGGTGAGACGCTCATTCACGCGAGCGCCCGATTGAATGTGGTGGCGAGCACTAACAAAAGCGGTTCACTCGTGAGGATAGCCGAGCTGCGAGAGAACCACGGACCATTCTTCTCTTTTTTTTTTTTGGCAGTGCTACCCATTGACTTGAAGGTTGCACTGGCCAGATGAACGGCCACGTGTACCACGGAATGTAGAAAGGACGTGACCCTAGGAGTTTGGCATTTCTTTTTTTTTTTGTTCAGTGAGAGAGGGTTTAGTCCTCCTAAAGTTGAAGGGGGAGCTGTACGTCACAGCGAACCAATCAGGTCGATGTTTGTTGTGATTGGACGTTGTGTAAATTAAGGCTGGACCTCAGGGGGTTAATACCGAGCCCTATGGCCCAGTTCGGCGTTCTGGGCTAGGTTTAGATGATCTGCATCGTCGGCTATGTGGGAATTTTTCCCAGTTACCAGTTCCACCTTGCATCTCTTTTGTAAATGTTGTAAAAACTGTGTATATAAATATTCAGTTATTCTTCTCTCAACTCCTGTTTTCAAGTGTTCACTTCATACCATCTCCGACGAGGCGCCTCTGGTGCAAGGAACCTCCGTTGTGGCAACACGGTATACCGTCTCTGACGACGCACCTCTGGTGCAACGGAACACCACTGGCGCAGTCTGACAGGATTGTCATTACTGGCGCAGTCGACAGGATGTCTCATCGGGCCAAGCAGAGACAAAGGAAGGCAGCGGAGGTAGGAGCGAAGGCTGCAGCAAGTCAAGGCATCTATTACCTGTATGGCCCATGTGCAGGCAGCAAAGGAAACCAGGAGAGGTAGCAGCAAGGACCAGAAGAACGGACCAGGGACGCGGGACTGCAGCCGGTTAGGAAGCGCAGTGCGTCGGCAGGCAGCAACGCACTCAAGGCCCGAGGCGAGCGGCAGCGCATCGCAGGCTTCACTGAAGGTGGCGGCGGACGTCGACACCAGAGAGCATCAAAGGGGATCAACACCTCGAAAACGTCAGTTTTCCCGGTCTCATTGTTCGTGTCTCTGTCTGCGTTCGAGCCGTAGTACGTGTGACCGCATGGATAAATTCTCGGTTGAAACCTCGGTAGAGAAAAATAATTAGAAATGGATAGAATGCTAATTCTGGAACCGGAACAGGCGCGGTTAAGGGAGGCGCAGGCAGAATTGCAGAGGCTAAATGGAGGAAATGCTCCCATTTTCGGAGGCAGTATGCTCGATTTGGACTGCCTGATTTAACTTGCAATAGCGGAGAGCCATGAAGCTGATCGGAAGATCGCTATGACAACATGATGGTTGAGGGCAGTGGGCGCAGAAGAGCCCGACATAAAGCCAACAGTTACGCCACCGGACGTGGAAAACAGAGCAGCTTTACCGCCGCCCTGGGGGGGGGGGGGGGGGGGGGGGCAGCAATGAAAGCGAGCAGCCCAGCTCTGGTGGCACGAGTGTAATCGAGACAATCGATTTTACAGGTTCTGATGGCGAACTAGACAACTGCCAGTTACTGACATGCTCTTAGAGAGAGGATACTGCGGCTTCTCCAGCGCCAAGCGATAAAGAGGAAAGCGGCCAGGTATTTGCAAGAAGCGAGCCAGGTTCCTGTAAAAGAGATTCTACGGCTTCTCAAAAGCAGCCTCAGGCGAGCTCCGAGAAGGAGCGGTTCGCCCAGCTTGAAACTTTCGAGGACGATGATTGTTATGTGGTCGAGCTAGCGGCCGGCGGAAGTTCATCACGGTCGCAAGGATGCACTCCGGCTGACTTTTTTGCAGCCCGTATTGCCGTTCACAGCAAGAGCTTTCCATTCGAGGCTGAGAATGGTGACGGGCCAGCGAGGCAAAATTCAGACAGTGCTAGACAGGATTCAAATGCACTCGACTCAACTCAGATCGCGTCGCCCGAGAACAAAGAGGGGTAGCCGGACAAATTTGAGTCAAATGACAGCAAGGCATTTTATCCAACTGCAGTTTTAGATGTTGCCACGGAACCGGAAAACGCCTGTGAAGCAGGGCACGGCATTCCTAGTCTTAGTGCCGAAGGGAATGTGGCGAAAGGCGCCCATCGATATAAAATGCGAGTAGACAGATGCATAGCTCACACATTGCAGGCACCCCTGAGGTACCGTGCTGTCTACAGTTCAGCACGCTAGATCAAGCGTCGCACGGGTTTCGTTAGCCCATGCAAAGGCAGTGAACGGGGAAAGGTACAAGACGCATTGTCCCGGCACAACGTGCAGAGCGTGCATTCGGGAGTATCACAGGGTGAAGGTTTAGGTCGTAGTGATAAACAGGTGGTCCCCGGGGGACACCACCTGTTGGGTTTTCACTTTGTTGCGGCTGCGGCCCAAGACATCGCACGCCGGCTCGAGCGCACACAGCGGCAGGTGGTGCAACCGGGTAGACTCAGGTTGGCGTTCGCGGACGAGACACTGTCGCTAAAGAGCGCTGAAGCCTTGCAGGTGTGCGTGTATGTGTGAGTGTTCATGAGGATAATCGGGGTGCGCGAACAGGAGAACTGATGCCGGCGCATGAACATGAACTTTGTGTAAGGCGCAACTTGTGCACGCGAATCGTGTATTTGTGTGAAGCGATCAATCTAGCATTTGAGTTTTGTTTTGCTTTTTATGCTTGTGTGCATGCTGTTTTGTTTGCTGTGGTTGTGCCCCTGCAGTACCTGGTTATTGTGCGTCCCAATGTAGGGTTGTGTTCACATTCGGGCAGTAGCACGTATCTCCGAATGGGCGATATGCTTCATCGGTTCCTTGAATGAATTAATTCTAAACGGCACCAATGGGCCCCATGTAGAATCTTAGAAGGAGCGTGTAAGGGACCGACGGGCACAGCAGATTAACGCGGGAAGTCGGGGAAAATAAGTGTCTACCAGCCCAGCTCCTCTTTGTTCGCGTAGCAGGAGTGGACGCAGGTGGTATGCAGACAGGAGGGCGCCACGAGGCACCTAGCGAAGCACGTAAAGCCATTTGGGATGGCGAGCGGTGCGAGCTGAGTGACAGTCAGTGACTTGGTGAACACCAACATGCACACGCCGTCTTAACCCCGCAGTCGCAGGCGATACACACATTCACGCAGGCACCCGATGGAATGCGGTGGCGAGCGCCTAACAATAGCACTGCACTCGTGACGACAGGCGAGCCGTTGTTGTTGTTGTTGTTGTTGTCCAAATAACTTATGGCCCATACCCACAGAGGGGGATGGGCCAAGAATGGGGCAGCAAAGAATTTTTTTTTTTAAATATACTTGCATAAAAAAAAAAGGTGAGCCGTGACAGGACTGCTGACCGCTCTTTTCTTTTTCCCCCTTTTTTTTTGTACACCGGATTGAGCGCGCTGTCTCGACCTCGCGGTTGCAAGTGAGACGCTCATTCACGCGAGCGCCCGATTGAATGTGGTGGCGAGCACTAACAAAAGCGGTTCACTCGTGAGGACAGCCGGGCTGTGACAGAACCACGGACCACTCTTCTCTTCTTTTTTGGCAATGGTACCCATTGACTTGAAGGTTGCACCGGCCAGGTGAACGGCCACGAGTACCGCGGAATGTAGGAAGGACGTGACCCTAGGAGTTTGGCGTTTCTTTTTTTTTTTTCAGTAAGAGAGGGTTTAGTCCTCTTAATGTTGAAGGGGGAGCTGTACGTCATAGCGAACCAATCAGGTTGATGTTTGTTGTGATTGGAAGTTGTGTAAATTAGGGCTGGACTTCAGGGGATTAATATCGATCCCGAGGGCCCAGTCCGGCGTTCTGGGCTAAGAACCTTGCGCCCCTTATTTGAAGCCTCGCAGCCTCTAGTGATCACGAGAATATTCAGGTGATATTTGACAGGTTACATGGCCGCGTGCATTGATTGATCGGCGGGCTGTGTGACGTCCCAAGAGGAGGGGCGACGTCCAGTTAGTATGAGGGCCCAACTCTGACAGCTACTTTCATAGAAATGTGAGATGGGAATTATACGCAATAGAACCCTGAGGCTTTTTCGTTTTTGATACCAGATGAGCTTACTCCAGAGAAACCTCACACAGAAGGCCCCAGCTTAATTTGCACTTTCCTCAAGCGTGAGGGCGCAGACGAATCACTCTAACGACGTCTCCGTCTTCCTCACTCTCGGCGAATAAGACGGCGGTGTAGTGTCCCGATGAACGGCTTCCGAGTTTCGTATTGGGGTGCACGAGTAAAATAATACAAAACAGGAAAGCCTCCCATCGTCCCGGCGCCAAGGACGTCTGCAGCCACGTAAATTAATATGCCGTTGCGCTAACACCAGCCAATAAACTTTTGCTGATGGCGACGGGTTGGTTTATATACTCAGGCCAAGCAGCACGCAGCTTGCTTCTTCGAACTCAACCAACAGCTGTTGTTCCGTAGGACGGCCTCGAAAATCCTCTCAAAAACAACGCAAATACGGACACACTAGACGAGATGGGCGACGGACATGGTGCTGTGTCGCTGTGTTTGTGTTTGCGCTATTCTTCAGAGGACGTTTCACCAACTAGTCTGCCAATACGTTTTGTCGAAAATCCGTTGTGGCCGGCCGATAACGCCAGCCTTCAAAACGTCATAGCATCATTCCAAACTTCGTAGATGGATGAGCGGGCATTTTCAGTTCTTGCATAATGAGGAGAATTCCTCAAGCGGTTAGCCCACTTAAATGACTTCATCTTCATCGGTTTACATGGCGCACTATTCTTCATAGTCCATAGCTTGAAAATGAGAAACGGGAGCCCCGATTCTTGTTTTGTGCTGCTGTAAGGATGTTTGTTTTTGATGCGACGGAGGCCATACAAAGGGAACGGGGCTGCGAGAAGTCGTTCTCTTGCGTCATAACCCCGGCTGCCAACAAAGAGAACGACCGTCTCAATGGCGAATAGGGATCATGTGAGACGCTATCAGTTCGCCAGACTTTTCATTCTATTCTTGCACAGCGCCATACATAGGCTACTGAAGTGCCAGGGTTCATTCTGTATAGCACTGCATAGCGTCATGGAGTCAGTTTTCCTTCTGCCCTCGGCTGAGCAAATGGAGCTATTAGATCAGCCCACGACATTAAGAAGGCGTAGGGCATTGCGCCGCAGCATGCGCTGCGACCTCTAAGGCCGCGCAGTAAAAGAACAAAATGCAGACCTCTACAGTGCGATCGAGGAAAGCAACTCAAGCAGTGAGTCGAGTGGAAAAGAAGCTTCTCGAATCTCTTTTGGGTGCCCTTTTTCTTAAGATAATCGAATAGAAGATGCTGATTTAAATTTAATTTTGCGTTGAAATGCAATTTAGTCTAATTCTTCAGGTATACTCTGTTACGGCGGCATGCATGCTCGCTTTCTTGTTCTTGTTAAAAATACTTTGAATTTCTTTTTAAAAATATGTGCATGACTCTTGAAGGTAAAAAAAAAATTGTAACTGACTCATTCTCGGTAGAAAAATAATATAGTTCGCAAGTATGCGCATTTGAATTAGCTTTCACGAAGACTAATCAAGTCAAATTTGTCTCTACCGAAAGGAACGAGTGAAAGTTTTTCCCTAGGTTCTTGGTAGAATTTCGTTATTTCCATTTTTTTTAAACGTCGCCGTCATGGTGAAATTTGACCCAGCAAAGACTGGAATATAAAACAGCAAAGAAAAGAACTCAACCAAAGTCTTAAAAAGCACTCAAAAGCAATCAGAACTAATGTCATCACGTCGCACCGAAGATTCCCTCACGCAATAAGCCTTGTGATGCAACAACTCGATTATTGCCAGCCCATTAGCTCGATCTGCAGGAAGAACCAAAACCACTAAGACAAAATATACTAAAAAATGCACAATCCGTAGCTGACGAATACAACCTGTGAAAACAAAGAGGCGGTGCTCTTTTTTTTTTTTTTGTATGCAAATGCTGAGCACCGGCCGAAGATTACACGGCCGTCGTCAACACGATGAAGAGTTCACGCTTACTCAAGGAGCTTCGTCACGTTAGACGCAGTGCAGCTCCAGCCTTGTTTCGTAATCGCTATAAGCCACACAGCGTTAGGCATTTCCGAGCGCCGTTCAGGCAGTCGAATTTCCTTCCGCTCTTCCACTGTTTAGCAAGGACGTCATTCAATTCCCGAGCATTCAACCCAACATGCATTTTAGCGTGCACTCCCGGAAGCGGAGGGTGCCAATACGAAACACGAGAATGTTTTGGCAGTTTTTTTAGCGTTTTGTTTCGCCAGCTTTACATAACGGAACGCCGCGCAACTGTGTCTCCCAAATGTAATAAAATGAAATCAGACTCGTCGCGAATAGGAGAAGATGACAGGATTGCGGGCCACGTTCCGTGGTCACATGTCCGCGCACGTGTGCTCCCCTCCCTTTCCGGTCGGCAGGAGCAGACCTCCTCGTCTTTCTTAATTTTCTTTTAGAACGTAATCGCAATCTTCTTACGCTTGTGATCTTGTCATCATTAGGCATTCCAATCATCTTGTATGGGGTGCACCTGAGAGCCTGTCTATCTGAATGTCAGAGTTCTAAACGTCAGCTCAAAGTAATCTTCTTACGCTTGTGATCTCTTCATCATGAGGCGTTCCGATCATCTTGTCTTGAGAGAACCAGAGAGTTTCTGCATCTGAATGTAAGAATTCTAAACGTTAGCTCAAAGTTCTCGCAAGAAAACGGCCATCCACAACGTTTTATGCGTGTCAGCTTGTAGCGCATGCGCCGATTTCTCTCGTTTATTTTATGTGTGTTTTTTTTTCTCTCTATTATTTTCGTCGTGGCAAGTAAGTGGTAAAGGTGCTCGAATACTGGCTCCAAGGAGATGGGTTCGATGTCGGCGGCGTCGGCCGCTTAATGATGGAGACGAAAGGCAAGGCGCTCGTGTACTGTGCGATGTCAGCGCACGTTATGAAGAACACCAGATGGTCGAAGTTATCCGGAGCACTCACTAAGGCGTACCTCGTACCGCGTGTCGCTTTGGAACGTTAAACCCGCTAACCAAACCAAACAAGATTCACAAACCTAAACTATGTCAAATTTCGCTGGTATGGAAAGCTCATTCATAGCTATTACTTTTGCACAAGTGCTAGGAACAAAAGAGATTCACTAACGCCTAGAAATACTCCTAGGGGCAAATCCTACGTAAAAATCAAGTATGATCTAGATCTAGATGATGTGCAGATCGGAATGAGACAAATCCACTCGTGGGAGCTTTCTTTGACGGCATGAGCCTCATAGGGCGGACTGTTCGAGGGCGGGTTTATTTATTCCTCTACCAGAGCCACTTTCCCGTTGACTACCCATTGACACTGTCGTGACGCTGGGGCTACGTCGACCCGGCCTTCACTTGGTAGCGTGCAGAGACTCGGGGTTGAAGTAGGATTGAATCTTCGGAGTTGGTGAAATATGTACAAGCAGGTTTAATGGCACTTTGAGAAAACTTATTTACAGTATTTACATGAATATTTACAAGAAAAAGAAGGGTACATCGGCAAAATGGCAAGCGTTAAGAGTTCATAGCGAGAAGCGACTGGATGAGCCGTTTACCCAGGGCCCAGAGCGACATTTCGTGCTCTGCAGCGTCCTTAAAACCCCCTATGTCCAGCCCCTCTCTGAAGATGCTGACCAACCAAATCCAGGGCACGCCCCTCAGGTATCGGCATCCAATCGAACACATCACTGCACTGATGGTCTGAAGCACTGACTGGTCCGGCATTCATTCGTTGGGCGTGATCACTTGTTGGCGGGAAAAGCTTGGGAACGGCGAGGAGAGGAGGTACATTTCTATTCTTCAGCAAAGAAACCACAGGCTGGTTCTGACAAGTGGTTTTACTTCTCAGAAACCCGAGTGCACGTGGCGCCGCATCCGCTCCCAGCATTGTCCGTTTTCGACAATTGCAAATCTTTCCTGCATTCCTGGGAAATCACTTAATGGCTGTATGCGTCATGCTCCTTTCTTGTCCTGCACGTCAGCGGACATGTCACTCTGTCGTCTCCTTTGAAAAGTAGACATTCCTCACTGGACGGTAGCCCTTCTCGACTGGAAGGGTGAACAAAAGAAAGCACTTCCTGCTATTTCCCGCAGGGGGACGTTTCTTTGTGTTTTTCCAGACGTTCTCTTGACAGGGTCAATTTGGCATTTGCAGGTTGTCCACAAAGCAAAACAGGCTTACAAAACAGGATTCCTGGAAACAGGCTCACTTAGAGCCATTGGACCATCACCACATATTCACAATACTTTTCCATGCCCACAGGCGAACAATAGAGCGCGCAAATGCGGATGCACGGTCGTAACAGCCTCCTCCCCCGCCAGAAGAGACTCGGAGGGCAGCAGCCGCAGCTGCTGCATGAAGAGACGACTTAATGGCCTGCACGTGAACGCTTGAAGCTCGCTGTTGCTTGTCGCGTTGTCTTGATTGTCGTAGGCCAAATTGCTCGAGCTGTCTGAAACTCAACCACATGTCGAAGCAAGCACTCGGCTCCCGTCTGAAGAGACCAGGTCAAAAGAAAACTGCCATTGTTGTTCGAGAAAAGCCCACTCTCAAGACGTTCAGGACCCACGTATTCCCAGAAAACCAAACGTGCTGCTTTACATAGTCACACATATACAAGCGCACGGGAAAAAAAAAATAAAACCTGATTATCAATTTGGATACATGGTGAGGAACATCTCGGACCGCTTAGAAAGAGCGGCTAAGCGCGTCCGCATTCCCATTTAACTTCCCCTTTTTGTATCTTATTTCAAAATTGTACTGCTGTAAATTCAAGCTCCACCTAAGAAGGCGACTGTTCTTCGATGTCGCAGTTTGCAGCCAAGCCAGGGGACAATGGTCCGTCTCTACGGTGAATTTGGCCCCTCCAAGATAGCACTGCAATTTTTGAATGGCCCATACAATGCAAGCGCACTCTTTCTCTGACGCGCAATAAGCTCTCTCTCTAGAACTCAGTTTTCTGCTCAGGTAGAGCACGGGGTGCTCATTACCGTCGTCATCTCTCTGGCAGAGAACAGCACCTAACCCTCGATCACTGGCATCACACTGGACCGTGAATTCTCGGTCATAGTCTGGAGCTCGCAATACCGGACGGCTAATCAGCACAGCCTTCAGGTTTACGAAGGAGGCTTCCTTTTGTTCGTCCCAGACTACATTTGTCGGTTCTGTCTTGCGGAGAGCGTCGGTCAGAGGGCTGGCCAAAGCTGAATAGTTAGGGATGTAGTGATTGTAGTATCCCGTCAGACCCAGGAATGCTCGAATTTCCGTCTTCGTGCTCGGCCGCGGGTAGTCTGCTACCGCAGAAATCTTAATCTCGCTGGGTTTCCTGAAACCTTGACCTACATTGTGACCCAAGTAGTCCACGGTCGCCCTTGCCAGGCAACATTTCTCGGCCTTTACGGTTAGTCCAGCTTGACGCAAAAGGCTCAGTACAGCCCTTAGATGTACCATATGGTCCGCCCATGAGTCGGAAAAAACCGCAATGTCATCTAAATAAGGCACTGCGAATGTTTCACACCCCTTTAAAACCCTATCCATGAGTCGGGAAAAACAAAATGGAGCATTTTTGAGCCCGAAACTCATCATTGTTGGCTGGTAGCTGCCCGTCGGAGTGACGAAAGCCGCGTATCTGCTGGCGCGTTCAGTGAGCGGTACTTGCCAGTATCCTCGAGTAAGGTCCAGCGTAGTCACATATGCCGCTCTACTGACCTGTTCTACTCTCTCCTCAATATTCGGAATAGGATACACTTGATCCCTGGTGAGAGAATTTAGCTTTCGGTAGTCTACCACAGGCCTAGGGTCTTTACCTGGAGCTTCTACTAAGATCATAGGCGAAGCATAATCGCTTTCCGAGGGTTTTATTACTCCCAATTCCAGCATGCGAGTTACTTCCCTATCCAGAATTTCTCTTTGCCTTGGAGAAAATCGGTAGCACCTTGATCGCACTGGCACGTCTGAAGTCAGCTCAATATCGTGCTCAGTCAAATCAGTTCTGCCTGGCCTGTCCACGAAGCAGGCCTCAAACTCTGTTATTATCTCGCCCAGATCGGACAGCTGGGATTTCTTTAGTTCTCCTCTCTGCTCCGTCTTTTTGAGAAGCTCCTGAGCGTTGCTTCCTTTTCCGCTGAGGCAAATCAAGTTGTCCCCCATCTCCTCGGGAAGGTTTAACGTTAGATTTACCACGGCTTCCCTCTGCACATAAGGCTTCATAAGATTGCAATGATAAATGCGCACTTCTTTACGCCTACCGGGAATTTTCACTGCGTAGTTAGTGTTAGAAAGCTTTGCAACGACTTCAGCCGGTCCTTCCCACTGTACTTCGAGCTTATTCTGCCTTGAACTTCTCAGCAACATCACCTGGTCCCCGATACAAAACGTCCTTTGACGGGCTGTCTTATCATAGTACACCTTGGAACGAGCCTGGGCTGACTTCATGCTGGCCTCAACGAGTTCCTTAGTGTTATGTAAGCGATTCAAGAGGTTCAGAATGAATTCTACTACTGTTGGGTCTTCTCCGCGCCCCTCCCAGGCTTCGCGCACCATTCGCAAAGGTGAGCGCAGTGACCTTCCGTACACCAACTCGGCTGGGCTAAATCCAGTGGATTCGTGCGGCACTGACCGCAAAGCGAAAAGCGCTGCAGGCAGGCAGGTATCCCATTCGCGCTTGTTTTCATAGCACAGTCCCCTCAGGACTCGTTTGAGAACAGAGTGCCATCTTTCTACGCTGTTGCTCTGCGGATGATGGATCGAGCTATGCACTACCTTAATGCCGCATCGCTCGAGAAATGAGGTGGTGAGGACACTCGTGAAAACGCTACCCTGATCACTTTGGACCTCGGAAGGGAATCCAACTCGTGCAAACACTGACAGCAGCGAATCCACTACACTCTCGGACGTCACCTCGCGCAGCGGAACAGCCTCTGGAAACTTTGTGGCTGGGCATAACATAGTGAGGATATAACGGTACCCTGACTCTGTCACAGGAAGTGGCCCAACTACATCTATTACTAACCGGTGAAACGGCTCGGTAATGATTGGTACTAACACCATCGGAGCTTTCCACTTATCTTGCGCCTTTCCAACCCGCTGGCACGTGTCGCATGACCGTACAAAATTTTCCGTGTCCTTAAAACATCCAGGCCAATAGTATTCTTGCAACAGCCTCTGCTTTGTTTTCTTTATTCCAAGGTGACATGACCACGAGCTGCCATGGGAAAGTCGCAGTAAGTCTCCGCGGTACTTTTGGGGAACGACTAATTGGTCCCGCTCTACTCCGCGCTTATCCTTGAATAAGCGATACAGCACTCCCTTTCTCATCTCAAAAGAAATGTTCTTTGCTGTCTTAGTGGCGCGGTGGCGCTCTCTTATCTCCTGTATCTTGGGATCATTGGCTTGCTCCATAGCTAAGTCCTCTCGAGTTCCACCTAAAAGTCTCGTGAGATTACTAGACACTGGCGGCAAGAGGTTACTCTCAAGAACGTCCTCATTCCGCGTCTCATCAAGCTCACTTTCAAGTTGACATATCTGAGATGCCTCGCTCTCAAAGTTTTCTGACCTGCTATCTTCCGCATTTACCACTGTTTTAACTGCCGTTTCCTCCGCTGTGGATTTTTCTGGAATGAGCAGTGTAGCTAGTTCTCGCGCCTTTGAACGTGTTAAGGCTTGCACAACTCTGTCTCCGAAAAGGATGCCCCTCTTTCGCAGCAGCATGTCCGATTTGTTGGAGAACAAATACGGATAGCACTTAGGAAGCTTTCCTGAAACGGCAGCCTCGGTTGTTAATTCGCCGAAAGGGCCCTCGATGACCACGTTCGCGATCGGCAAGCACACACTCTGTTCCTCAACTACCTGTCGGATCCATGCACACTGTCCTGTATAGTCGGAAGGCGACACATACGCCGGATGGACAACATCCATCGTTGCGGCCGAATCGCGCAGTACCTTGCAAGGCTTCCCGTTGACTACTAGGTCATGCAGGTAGGGTTCTAAAAGCTGCATATTTTCATCGCAGTCCCTGACATACGAGAAAGCAATCTTTTCTTTCCGGCAGTTGACGGCAATGTGACCCTGCTCATTACACCTAAAGCATGTGAGCGGCTTCCTAGCCTCAAGCTTATTCTTTGTGTTCTGCACGTTGGTCACTTCCCCACTTTTCTCACTGCCGTCCTTTCTAGGGAATTTGCCTGAAGAAACCTTCATTTCTTCGTTTCCAACTCTAGCAAAGTGCCTTTCCTGACGGTTTTTCACACTGAACTTGGGATTGCGGGGCCTATCCACTGCTGGGTTGCTGAATTGTCGGCGCGAAGCATACTCCTCAATAAGTTCGGCAGCTTCAGTTGCCGACTTAATTTCGCCTCTGTCCTGTAACCAATTTCTTTCTTTTTCTGGGAGGCAGTTATAAAACTGCTCCAAAAGAATTCGCTCGACTACAGCGTCCCTATCACTGTAGGAATCTGTGCTCTTTAGCCACTCGCCCAAATTTACTCTTAAATTGTACAGGAATTCAGGGTAACTCTCGTCCCTGGACTTAGTAGCGTTCCGAAAACGTTGTCTGAACGCCTCGGCGCTAAGCCTATACTTTCTCAGAAGGCAAGCTTTGACCTTCTCGTAGTTGTCCGCGTCCTCCTTGCTTAGCCGCGCGACAACCTCCGCTGCCTCGCAGGGCAGAACCGTCAATAATCTCTGAGACCAAGTGTCTCGCTGGAAGGACAGTTTTTCGCAGGTTCGCTCAAAGTTAGCCAGATACAGACCGATATCCCCTGATATCACATATGGCTGCATGTACTTTGACATCTTGAAATCTGCCTCCTTGTTGAGACGAGGTACCGCTAGCTGGGGACAATCGCCCGACCTCTTGCTCAACTGTAGTTCTAATTTCCGGAGCTCAATTTCTTGGTCCAGCTTTTTTGCTTCTCTTTCAAGCTTCTCACGTTCGTGCTCCCTTTCCTCTTTTTCCCTCTCAAGTTCACGCTCTCTTTCCTCTTTTTCCCTCTGACGTTCGCGCTCCCTTTCCTCTTTTTCCCTCTGACGTTCGCGCTCCCTTTCCTCTTTTTCCCTCTCAAGTTCACGCTCACGCCTCTTTTCCTCTTTTTCCCGCTCTTTCTGCTGTCTGAGCTGTTCCTCCTTTTTTTGGGCGATGAGGTTCCATGCTTCACTGAGCTCCTCATCATCGGCTCCCAAATCTGTGATTGCCTTTATAATCAAAGGTTTTCGTGCCAAACCACTTGTATCAATTCCCAATTCCTCACACAATAGCAACAGGTCCGGTTTCTGCAGCTTTTGTAGGTCCATGATCGCTCCGAGTGTCGGCTACTTCCAAAACAACTGTGCAAACTACCAACCTAAAGGCGTTTCCACACTCTCTTTACCAGTTCTAAAATCTAACCCTGTTCTAGAACCTGGTCCACATCAGAAGAAAAGCCAAGCACTCACCCACACATGCGATCGATGTTCCGAGCTGCCCTCTTGGCCGATTGTTGCTCCTGCTTGTTGCTTGAGATGCCACCTCCGATCACCAGATGTTGTGGCTTGTAGCTTCAGATCCACCTCCAATCACCAGATGTTGTGGCTTGTAGATTCAGATCCCACCGCTGCCACCAGTTGTCGTGACGCTGGGGCTACGTCGACCCGGCCTTCACTTGGTAGCGTGCAGAGACTCGGGGTTGAAGTAGGATTGAATCTTCGGAGTTGGTGAAATATGTACAAGCAGGTTTAATGGCACTTTGAGAAAACTTATTTACAGTATTTACATGAATATTTACAAGAAAAAGAAGGGTACATCGGCAAAATGGCAAGCGTTAAGAGTTCATAGCGAGAAGCGACTGGATGAGCCGTTTACCCAGGGCCCAGAGCGACATTTCGTGCTCTGCAGCGTCCTTAAAACCCCCTATGTCCAGCCCCTCTCTGAAGATGCTGACCAACCAAATCCAGGGCACGCCCCTCAGGTATCGGCATCCAATCGAACACATCACTGCACTGATGGTCTGAAGCACTGACTGGTCCGGCATTCATTCGTTGGGCGTGATCACTTGTTGGCGGGAAAAGCTTGGGAACGGCGAGGAGAGGAGGTACATTTCTATTCTTCAGCAAAGAAACCACAGGCTGGTTCTGACAAGTGGTTTTACTTCTCAGAAACCCGAGTGCACGTGGCGCCGCATCCGCTCCCAGCATTGTCCGTTTTCGACAATTGCAAATCTTTCCTGCATTCCTGGGAAATCACTTAATGGCTGTATGCGTCATGCTCCTTTCTTGTCCTGCACGTCAGCGGACATGTCACTCTGTCGTCTCCTTTGAAAAGTAGACATTCCTCACTGGACGGTAGCCCTTCTCGACTGGAAGGGTGAACAAAAGAAAGCACTTCCTGCTATTTCCCGCAGGGGGACGTTTCTTTGTGTTTTTCCAGACGTTCTCTTGACAGGGTCAATTTGGCATTTGCAGGTTGTCCACAAAGCAAAACAGGCTTACAAAACAGGATTCCTGGAAACAGGCTCACTTAGAGCCATTGGACCATCACCACATATTCACAATACTTTTCCATGCCCACAGGCGAACAATAGAGCGCGCAAATGCGGATGCACGGTCGTAACAACACATTGGCGAAAGATCTGAACCAAGAAAAGGATCATAACAATGCGAACATTAGTCTCGCCACGGATGAAGAAAGGGTGCTCCTTGTTGCAGTGAGCGTTAAACAGCCTAGTTGGGAAAGTTTATATTGGATTTCTCAATTGATTATTACGAGCGAAACAGCTGAAACATAAATGAAACGACCATACCAGCCATTACATTGTTTATCCTCCTTTACGCGTCTGCGGTTTCGCATGCTCATCAATTTAGAATTTTACGGTTCAGTAAAATAGTTCTTGATCTCATTCACTCTATCTAGCTTACTTTCCTAGTGCCGAACTAGTCCAAAAGATAAAAAAGGAGGCTGTTACGTCAGCACTTGCAACAGAAGCCTTCTACTCACATTTACTTATTTATTTCCACATACTGCTGTCTCGGAAAGGAGACGTAGCAGAAGTGGGTACATATAATAGTAGAAACAAATAACATCGGTAAAATAGAAATAGATAACATAGAAGTATTGAAAACAGATCAACAGGTCAAATTCGTAGGCAACTGAACAACGAACTCTTTAATTGGCAATAAGCGAAGTGAGCCTTCCAATCGATTCCAAAATTCTACATTTAGTGAGAAAAAAGAAAATTTAAAGCAGTCTATACGAGGTTTGAAAGGAACAATGTTTGATGAGTGGTTCCGTCTGGTTGCATGTGCGCTTGAGGACCCAAATGAGAAGGGTGCCCTGATGCCAGATGACGTGTGAACGATCTTGTGCAGCATGATGATGCGTTCACGTGTCCGACTATGCTGTAACGTTTGCAATTATAAAGTACACGCGAGTGAAGAAGGTGAAAAGTTGCGATCATACGTACCGGGCGAAGATGAATCGAATTGCTTTTTTTTTTTTTTTACTGATTCTAAACAGTCCATGTCGCGAACGTGGTGAGGAGACCAAACAGTTGAGGCGTACTCCAGGATCGGTCAAATTACTAATTTGTAAGCAGTTAATTTACATTCCTTCGTGGCATTTTTTAAGATTCCTTTGAGATAGCCAAGTTCGCGAAGTGCTTTTCAGGTAATATCATTAATGTGAGCATTCTATATGAAAAAAGTAGCACCCGGGTATCTGAACTTGCTGACGTGGGTCAAGCAAGTTTATACCTTTATGACTGTAAAAGAAATGCAGGGGATTATTTTTGTTACTGAAGTTCATCGCAACTGTGCAACTGTTTTAGGGAAATTAATTTTAATTTGTCATGCATTACTCCATTCACAGAATAATGAAAACACTTTGTTTAGTTTCTGCTGATCGTGGACGTTAGCAATGTTGCGATAAAGCACGCATTCATCGGCATATAGGCGCAACGTCATTGCGGCGTCATTAATAACATTTGCTTCATCGTTAATGAAAATTATAACTAATAGAGGCCCAAGCACCGGTCTTTGGGGCACACCTGAAGCTACAGTGGCTGACGACGACTGCGCGTGGTTGAAAGTGAGGAACTGGGAACTTAAGTGTAACTAGACGGTTATCCTGTCGAGTAACTATTACCGTTAAATACTGCGCGTAGTTTACGAAGAAACTTACTATGGCAGACCATGTCAAATGATTTGGAATAATCTATAAATACTGCGTCAATTTGACCGCGGTTATTTAATACGGAAGCTATTTTATTAGTAAATTGAATGAGCTGAGTAACAGTGGAAAAACCAGATCGAAAACCGTGCTGACAGTGTGAGAGTAGGTTATGACAATTTTAAATAATGAATAATGCGCTTGTGAATAATATGCGCTCAAGACGTTGCCTAAACGTATATGCGAATGCCCTGCGCACCACTTTGAAGTAACGCAAAGCACCGCGCTGTTCGCGCACTAAGGGAACAAAGCCCGTCGTCGCTCTCACGCGAGACTCCAGAGCTTTCCATCCAGTTAAGGTTACCGAAGTTATACCTTTGTTTGTCGCTTGGTTTGAAGAAGAGAAAACGTACCAGATTTATGGTAATATGTTTCTGATTACCGAGAAAGATGCACTTTACTGAAAGTGATATCGAAGAAAATGCATTTTCTTACAAATATACTTGTAATGCTTTGCACACAAGTAAAATAGGCTCCTGTGCAACCTCACAGCAGCACGCAGCGTAGACGCTATGAAACAGCGATCCGTATAGCTGTGCAAACCGGCTTCGCAGCTCGTTGCGGCTTGCTTGTTAGATGCTTGCTGGATGACTAGAGGCTGGTGGTGTACTCTATTGCAACCCAGTTAGTGTGCTAAAGCTGTCATATAAGCATCGCAGTCAGTACGCAAAGAGCCTGCCGAGCGCGATTTAGACTTCAGACTCCGGACCACTCAGATGGTGCGAAGATTATTCTCGACCGACGGTCTTGTGCTCCGGGCGCGTGTTTTCGCGGCCTGCAGTCCGTGGATGCTATTTTTATGCAGGGCCATAGCAGTCGGCATTAGCCGAAAGGGTCTAGCCTGCCATCGGTAATGTCAGATAAGTTCGAAAGTCACGCGACCACTGATATTAATAGCTGCCTGCTGTTCTTCCTTCGCCAGCAGAACGAGAGTGGCTGAGCGAGAACGGAAACTCCTTTTAGGGAGATCAGTATCTCGCGACTGGAAAGTGGCACTTCGGCTCCCACGTCGCCAAGTCACGATGGCTCGAATGTGAGCGGATTCGGTAAAGGACAGAACCCGGTTAAATAAAATATAAACTACTTGTTCGCAACTCTGACAGGAAGGAAGGGGGGGGGGGGGGGGGGGGGCGTGGTATTGGAGCTTTGCATAGTAATAATTTACGAATGATGGTGACTTAACGTACAAATAGCTAATGATAGTGCGGCGGGAGGAAAGCCTCGCTTCATTACGTGTAATATTTATAGGTCCTATGAAAGAGTAGTAGTATGTCTGGCTTCTTCGGGCTTGTTACTGTTCGTTCTGATGAGCTTCAATGCACTCGACCAGAATAATGTTTCATAGCTTTGTTCATCTTATAGTTTCTTTCTACTGCGCGTCATTGCCTTGTTTATTTTATGGTCGCTCTAAACAAATAAAAGAGAGTTTGTTAACGAGGTCTCACACCCCAGTGTGCCTATAGCTCTTTGTATACAAGTATGAGTTAAGCTCGTTCGCTTAACAACTCGTCTTCTCTGCCCCTTCTCGTGCAGCCTCAAAGCGGCTCGTTTTATTGCCTTTATTTTTTCACGTTTTTGCTCCAACCCTATTATTGCATGCTGCTCCGAACACTTCATACAACCTACAGCGTCCTTTCTGTGTCTCATGCGACTATCTTGCAGCATCTGTGTATATTGTAATCCATTATTACAATATATGTATATTGTAGTTCATTATATTGTAATCCTTTAACATACGCTGACGCTCTCGTTATGAGCATTTGAGCAAAGCCTCAGAATGTACGCTGTTGTGCTAGCGACTTTGCTTCCTGCCTAAACCGTCACATAGAACAATTTCTGCCCATTTCCATGTTCGTATCAGACTAACGTAGTGTTTTCTTTCTCTTTTTTTTGCATTGTCCAGGTTTTTCCTGAGAATACAGTATTGCTTCAGCGCGGATGCAATAACTGTCGCAGGTTGCTCAAGGGCTCTTTTCACAAAGCCTTGCTTTTTATACGCTGCATGGCTAAGTTGAACAGAGCACGGAAGTGACCGAAAGGTTGTAAGCAATAATAAAGTCGGCGTTAATGAAAAATATCAGGACAGTTGGATGTTTTGTTTTTTTTTTTTCTCTCGTGGGCAGTTTACATCTCTTTTCTACTCTTTTTAATTTACTCCTACCTTTTCTTGCTGCACTTCCGCTTATTTCATTTAACGCACTCGAGAAGTGAGCTCGTTTACTTTTCGCCCTTATCTTTTACATTCTATATACCTTGCTGAACGTAGAACATACGTGGTAGAGTTTACTTGCGTGCCTCGCTCGTTCTGCTGATGCAAAAGATAGCTGATTCAGCATCATCCAATTGTATTACATGCGCTTGCGAGTGTCAGCCTTTTGCGCTCGTCGCGCGTGCAGTTAGCCGATTTACGCAAATCCTCGACGTAGCTTTTCCGCTTGTCGCCTATCCTTAATGAAGAACGCAGTCACCTGCTTTCTTTCTTTCTTTTTTTTTTTTTTTTTTTTGCTTTTTACACGAGCAAATGGCGGAGTTCTCGCTTTTGAAATAAGTCTACATTTATTGTACAAAGTTCTATAGTGCCCAGTGCCATTTGTCGCAGCTGGTTTTGCGACTGTCCTCATCCCGGCCTGACAGATCCCGCTTTCCGTGTGACGCTGAACGCGGTGGATCACGGAGGCGACCCACTGGGGCCGTCTGCAGCAAAGCGAAAAGCGTGCTGCGCGTCCCTGTCTTGCGTCAAACGAGTGCCAACTGCGACAGGCGCGCATGCTGAACCGCACCTGCTTTTTAATGCTCGCGGCGCCCGAAGTCCTCTTTTTGGAATCGCAAGTTGTGCACTTTTGTTCTTGCAATGCTTAATTTTGGCCTTTCGCGACTCCTCTCGGATAATCCGACTCTTCTTCTCTTCGGTCTAACAGCCGGGGCTTCGCAAATTTCTTAGAAAAGCCGAAAAAAAAAAAGATATATATTTTACTGATTTATTCCTCGAGTGTAATCCGCTCTTTGATCCGAGCGAAGCTTCCTCACAGTTCTCTTCCTTCCATCGCAGTAATAAGCTGCCTAAAAGATCGGCCTCGTAAACAACGTGTTTGGCGGCTACCTTATTACCGTGCGCATGTCACTTAAAAATCTCAACAACAAGAGGCCGTCTGACTACCTCAGAGTCTAAGAGGCAGTCCATGGCTTCGTATTGATTAATTTCATAGCATGTTCAGGCGATGAAGAGGATAAATCAATAAGGTAATTAAACGTAAAGCGTAATGGAAAAATTTTATTAACCTTGCATAGAAATAAAAGAATCCGGAAATTACCGGCTGCGCAAACTGACGTTATCTGAAAAGCTATAAAAAACGGCACAAAAGAGAGACAGAAAACAGGCATATATCAGTAGCGTTGAGGCTGTACAGACGAAAACAGGCTTCTAATAAGGGAGTAATTAGTCATTGTCAGCCACCCGAGCGCAGCCATACAGCTACAAAGGAAAGCTATACAGCTTTCTCGGGAACTTCGTAGTTAAGAAAAAATTCGTCCTCATCCGGGGATCGAACCCGGCACCCCTGCCTTTCCGGGGCAGTCGCTCTACCGACTGATCTCACCAGGACGGCTAGCAGATCAGAGGGTAGGGCGAGAGCGAATTGATCTAGAACTCGAAGTGGGAATATTGTTGGTCAAATATTTACGAGAATCCAACCAGGTGGAGTAGACTTCTAATAAGGAAGTAATTACTCATAGCTTTCCTTTGTAGCCGTATGGCTGCGCTCGGGTGAATGACAATGAGTAATTAATTACTCCCTTATTAGAAATCTACTCCACATTGGGGGTGTCCCCTAAATATTTGATCGAAAATAGACTTATTCGTCATCACTTGGGAATGGGAGGAGTAGAGACACAGAATCTTTGTAGAAACTGAAAAGAAAACGGGAAAACAATTGCTGATCGAAAACGCGGCAGTAGGCATTTCTCTGACTCGTTTTCAAGGGCCCCTCTTATTATCCAGCGCTGTCTCGTGCCCGTATTGTGGGACCAATGCGTACAATTAAGAGCACAACAGATGCGAGTAAAATACCAGAGAAAAAGTACAGATTTGCGTGAAATGAGGAAGATAACGAAGAAGCGTGCAATATCCTAATTGCACGAACGAGTATTTTCTCGAAACATTGAAATTTTCCCCACGACATGATGA
>NC_139344.1:32710376-32750376 GCF_055883805.1 Amblyomma maculatum
TAACTTTCAATTACGAAATCCTGTACTGTCAATGCTAAACCATGGCTTTGCGTGCAGAACGAATGATTATTATTCCAAGTCTACACCATGGAAACGAATATGCGTGACAAGAACATTGATTTCTTTTTTTTTCTCTCTCTCTTAAGAAACAGCCTAGGACATTTTCCTTGTTCAGGTAGAAGAACCACAATCGGTGGCTAAACAATGCTTTCACCTGTCTTCTTTAACCTGCCTTCAATTCCTCGTCAAGTAAAGTGATTTCTTTCATTTATTTCGCCTAAATTTAGCCACTCTAGCTTCTAAACACTTTTCGAATTGCATGAGTGTCCTAGAAGTTACTTCCAGAAGGTACGTAATACCTATTCCATCTCGACTCTTCGGATTCTATGCCGATACACTGCGACGGTGTTACAACGTGGACTTTGGAAATGAGATGATCCAGAGAGAGCGACTTGTGTAGAGTTGGAGGCGCAATGGACGAATAAACATTTACTGAGAAAAAGAAAAAAAAATGACCGAGTGGGTGGCATTTTTATTCCAGGACGCTGTTGAACATCTGCATCTGACCGTGCCCTCATCACCAACCCTGACTGAACAAAAAAAAAAAAATTAATAAAGCGCACTAAGAAACTACCGAATAAGAGAACAAAAAATTGTCCTGAGAAAGGGCGGTTGAAAAATCAATTTCTTGCGCAACTTCTGAAGGCGCCGGTCTTATAAGATGCGGAGGTGTCAGGCGCACCGACGATGAAAGAATTGAAGATTTGCATACAAATCTGCCTTCAGTGCGAACGCAATGCTGACAGCCTGTCGGATACTCTCTTGACTCGCACTGGCTTTTACGAAAACCTAAAAAGCGAAAGTGTTTCATTCTCGATTCGCATTGAGTCGGAATAAATGATGGCTACCTTTATCCAAACAATAAATATGATTGTTGACACAAATAGAGCGTAACTGCGTCTGGCATAGGTGATGCGCGGGATCGTGCAGCGACTGGGCATATTTCTAATTTTAAATTTGGTCTTATGAATAAAGAAAAAATGCGTTTCCACGTATCTTGAACGTGCAAAATATGAGACAGTTGCGTTCCAGCGCCATCTTTCGAGCGCGAAAATTGCGCTATACGAAGAAATAACTTCCTAGCGAGCAACGTAAGCGACCTCTTGCTGGGGTCGCCCGGCTCATGTGATATCATTTACCAAAGTAAACCGGCCTCCATAAAGCCTAGCACGTTTGACCTTTAGCCCTACTGTCTGCATTCAATATCGGGCACATTCTGGTGTAACGTGTACTTGCTTAATAGTTTTTACATTCACTACCATATAAACACTGCGCTCAGTCTAGTCTGTGTGCGCTGGTTAGAAATTGCTTCTTGGGCAGGCACCCACATTGCATTATGCCTGCTGTTGAGTAATGATACCTCGCCACGCAACCCGTTAAGTAAAATCATCAATATAAATATTGCGTCAGCTTCACGCGAAGGAAGCTCTTGTGCTCTTTTTTGGACGATGCAAGTGCGGGTAATTGCACTTTTAAGGGGAATCCTCCGTTCTAGGCCTGAAAATTCCTACGCGTATCGGAAACTGTAGTTTGCAGGGCAGTTTCGAAGCCACCGTGCTTCTCTATGCCAGTAATAGTGGTTTGCTTGCTCTAACTCTGAAGAGCTCATTATTACTTTCTCTGCTTTTTTCTTTTTTTTTTACTTTTCACTTAACACGGCATCTAGATTCCTCATAACGACAACTGCATCTTCGCCCCTTTGAAACACGATTTCTACAGACATGTCTCAAGACCCTTCTCGTGCATCCTAAAGTATTCTAGAGCATGGTGCGGTAAATTCAGGAAAGAGCGCTAGCGTGCTTTAGAAAACTGGGCTGAACCACTTACATCGCTAAATAGTTATCGCTGCTGTGCTTTTGATGTAAACTCTTGCTTCTCTCAATCGGCCACTGTGCCTCACAATTCTTCCTGCGTTTCCTTTGTGAAAGCCTACTACATATTTCGCTGTTTAAGCGGTGTTTGCGCGGCTGGCGATCTGCGAACACAAGAAAGGGCTTCTTGAATTCTTAAAACTGCTGCACTTTCTTTTTTAACAGCTTCCTTGTTAATTTAGACCGCCTTGATCTTCTATCACACCACACACCAGCATCAAAATTGCGCCGTCGCAGCTGGCGTTCCGTGTTTAACGAAAGAACGTCATGCCCGCTGCGATGGTATCCCGGTTGCATCTTTATTGACTGATTGGAAAATTAGTTTATCGCTTCCTTGTTCCACAGTTTTTAGAGAAGCAAAGGCAAATATAAGCCTGCATTTTTAAGCATAGGAATAAAAGTAGAAAAAATACCATGACCTAAATATTTAAAACATTCACTCAGTTTGAGGTTGACCATTGTGTGCGCTTCATGCACAATTTTTAACTTTTTTTTAATCTGTGGCAAAAAAAAAAAGAGTCAGTGTGCATTTTCTCCTGAAAATTTATTTTCGATGGAGCGGAGCGTAGAATTTAAAGCGTCGGTCTAACGAAATTCGGTCCTGACTTTCACTTTTTGTCGGCATTAATGACACTAACCAAAAGAATATTCCCGTTCGACCCCGTTGTCGGCGGTCGCGTTTAAACGGGAGCGTAATGCAAAAGGCGCTCGTCTGCTATATAATATCAGTGCACGTTAAATATTCCCAGGTGGTCGCCATTATTGCGCAGCCCTCCACAACGCCGCCTTCATAGACTGAGTCGCTTCGAAACGTTAAACCCCACATACCGTGCCCCCCCCCCCCCCCCTACTATGCCACACCAAACCATATCGCAGCCCCATATCGTAGCCTATACATGCCATACCATACCTTGTCGCGCCATGCCATACCATACCATATCATATCATATGATATATCATATCATATCATATCATATCATATCATATCATATCATATCATATCATATCCATATCCCCCATATCATACCATACCATACCATGTCCTGACAAGCCGAAACCGCACTTCCAAGTCCCAACACACAGCATGCCGCTGCCGTGGATCCCGAAAATTCCAATCAATGACTTCTAAAATCTCAACTAGAGTTCTGAGTTCGTCGGGAAACTGGAAACTTCAGGGGACCGAACAGAAAGGCGGGCTATGATTTTGAAGCGGTACGGGCTTAATATTGAACCTGAGTGATGAAGCCACGCGTGTTCCCGCCTCCCCGCCGACAAAGACGATAACCGAATCTCCTTCAAATCCCTCTTGCAAGCTGGGCCTACGCGGGAGGAACGCATCGCTGTATCCGACGGCGTACCCGAAGAGGCGATGCAACTGCCCTTCCTGAACGGCTAATCTCCATTTCATACCGATGGTCTAGTCATTTAACCAAGCTGTTTACTGCGTAAGCCAATGAGCTTCGCTTACTATAGTCGTCGGTACCACGTGACTGAAATGGTTGCTCACTGGGAATCGTTTGTGCCCTCTCCCCCTTCCCTTTCACCACTCTTTACAGCTGACCTCATGGCCTAAAGCCGTCTCTTGCTGCGCTCACAAACTTCTTCATTTCTCCTTGTCGGAATTCAGGAATCACACTACTCGCAAACCCCTTTTAAGCATTTCCAAAGCAGTCTCCCGGTACCTATTAGACAGTCGCGCTGCGCTGAATATTTCGCAGTGGTTTCCGAAAATAGACAAATTAAGGATCACTTTCATAACAGGCCATGTACTCTTTCAGGGGCTTCTGAGCTATATTTCGGCAATTATTAATTCGATGAAGCCGCCCAACCTGATGAAAGTGGTGCCTGACGCGCTTCCATTCCGGTTTCGAAAGCCAGTGCATGCAGCGCGTAGGCTTCAGTCATTGACGTTTGAATTTAAGTTGACCCCACGGTACCCATATGATTTCGCCGGATTCGACTGCGCTCAGCGGATCGCGACCTACGAGTCTGGCACTTTCCTTTTGCGTGTGTGTGTGTGTGTGTGTGTGTGTGTGTGTGTGTGTGTGTGTGTGTGTGTGTGTGTGTGTGTGTGTGTGTGTGTGTGTGTGTGTGTGTGTGTGTGTGTGTGTGTGTGTGTGTGGTGTGTGTGTGTGTGTGTGTGTGTGTGTGTGTGTGTGTGTGTGTGTGTGTGTGTGTGTGTGTGTGTGTGTGTGTGTGTGTGTGTGTGTGTGTGTGTGTGTGTGTGTGTGTGTGTGTGTGTGTGTGTGTGTGTGTGTGTGTGTGTGTGTGTGTGTGTGTGTGTGTGTGTGTGTGTGTGTGTGTGTGTGTGTGTGTGTGTGTGTGTGTGTGTGTGTGTGTGTGTGTGTGTGTGTGTGTGTGTGTGTGTGTGTGTGTGTGTGTGTGTGTGTGTGTGTGTGTGTGTGTGTGTGTGTGTGTGTGTGTGTGTGTGTGTGTGTGTGTGTGTGTGTGTGTGTGTGTGTGTGTGTGTGTGTGTGTGTGTGTGTGTGTGTGTGTGTGTGTGTGTGTGTGTGTGTGTGTGTGTGTGTGTGTGTGTGTGTGTGTGTGTGTGTGTGTGTGTGTGTGTGTGTGTGTGTGTGTGTGTGTGTGTGTGTGTGTGTGTGTGTGTGTGTGTGTGTGTGTGTGTGTGTGTGTGTGTGTGTGTGTGTGTGTGTGTGTGTGTGTGTGTGTGTGTGTGTGTGTGTGTGTGTGTGTGTGTGTGTGTGTGTGTGTGTGTGTGTGTGTGTGTGTGTGTGTGTGTGTGTGTGTGTGTGTGTGTGTGTGAGAGAGAGAGAGAGGGGAGGGAGGGAGGGAGGGAGGGAGGGAGGGAGGGAGGGAGACTAGCTGCTCTAATTTTGAGCAACCATTGTCCGCGGCGTGAGAAAGGCCCTAAATAATCGGTTATCGCAGCACAAAAAGTTAGGACGCGGTCCCTTATCACCAACCGCTCTCTAAAAGGTTGTAAGGCCCGGAAGCGCATTCGGGCTTGAGCAGTAAGTCTCGACAGCGTCTCTCTCTTGCTTGTGCAGGTGACCATGCTTTTTTCTTTTTTCGTAAATCCTTCCATAGCACTTTCCTCGGGCTGAGCATATCAGCATGCGACGTGAAATATCAATGCGACGAGCGTGAGGATGAGCCTGACGCCCGCCAGGGAGTCAAGCTTGCTCACTTCGCATCATCCTTACAGCCCCTCCCTGATAACGCTAGCCACTCATACACAGGGTATATCCATAAAGATGTGCAACCAATCAAGCTCATTGCTGCACAAAAAGTATGATGCACGGGCTAGCGCATTAAAATTTAAGTTTAGGCAGGGTCACTCTACCTTGTCTAACACTGCAGGAGTGGTGCGGAGGCATGCAGATGGGCTTTTGAATTCTTAGCCGGAATTGTTTCCTCAGACACGCATGTGGCACATGCGGTGTTGCACGGGCCAGCTCCTAAAAACGGCGGGCTGCCCACTTTTCAACACGGATCTTAAAGGATGCGGGTAATTACTTATCACCCCTGGTCTCTTCTACGAAACGGTCGCCCTCTGCCCATTCAGACAGTGGGTCGCTTAAAAGATCCCCCCTCTCTGGGAAGGGTTCCCTCATAGGACGAAATGTGGGAAGAACTCGCGGGCCCTCTACCCACGTAGGACGGCGCTTTTATTTGATTTTTCAGTTGGTCAGACGGTGCGCCACCAGCCTGCCAGCTGAGCGTAATTCCGTCTCCTAAACACTAGGGTGCCGCAACTTCTTTCTCAAGATTCAGATTTTTCAAGAGATTGTATATCAAGATTTTTCAAGAGATTGTTTATCTGGATAGCTAGGAAAATTCTGTGAAGTGCATGTGCCTTTGGTTGTCTTCTGCGAGTATTTAATCTGCGTTCTTCGAATAAACGTTCAGTTGATAGTAGCGCCTGTCCTTGTCATTACTCTCTCGTTGTTGTTCTCCGTCGCAGCGCTCGTAATTTGCAAACTTCTTTCTCCTCACTGGTTGCCTCTCAGCGGGTTAAACGGCGATTGTTCCCGAGAGGTGTCTCTGAACGCAACCTAAAAGTACACTCACTGAAGGCAGGAAATGATTACGGTGAAGGTAATAGTGTTACCGTTGTCATGCGTCACCTCGTGGTTCTGTTCGCGACTGTAGCTATTAGGAAATAAAGACATCACATAATGCAACCTAAAGGGGCAGAGCCCCTCGGAAAGGTCCTTTGTAGCTTATTTTAACGTTGCAAAAAAAAAAAAACACACACAGACGTTACACTTACAGGACTCGAACAGATGTTATATTCGCAGAGTGCTCAGGTAAGTAGCGCCAATCCATTACGCTATTGAAGCATTTTTTTTTCTGACATGGTATTTATTATACAGAAAGGGTTATGTACACACACTACAATTCCCTCAGCCATTGCTGAGATGCACAACAGAAGACACAACTTTTTAAAAGGTAGGCAAAAATAAGCTCCGTGTCACCAGCGGAAACCTATCAGGTTGAAAGTCATTTTCATCATAAATGTCCTTCAGTTGCAGCCTCATTCTGCTAAAATGGAGTCTAGGTGGAACAACAGGTTCAGCGTTGCGATCCGACATGCGTGTCTTCTACAAGCTATGAAGTCCAATAAGGAAAACATGTCATGTGGTTCGTAATCAGATTGTGTAACAGCAAGATACCGCACACTGTACGAATTTAGAACAAAGTCTTTCTTTAGAGTTCTTTGCAGCACATCCCAAAAAAGATCTGCGTCTTTGCAATTAGTGAAACAGTGCTAAATTGCCTCCGAGTCGGACCACCACCATGCAATGATCAGAAAACGAAACCGGTATAGTTTCGCAAACAAGCCAGCGGGAAACTAATGTACAAGATGCATAGATCCGGTCTAGACGAGCGTGAGAATGCCCCTGAATGTGGGTGAATGATCTAGAAGCACGGCAAGAGGCCCCTGTAACAACCAGTCCCGCATCTTCTGTAACACAGAACAGAAGTTTCCCACTCCTGTCACTGAATGCGTCTGGACTAGAACGATCTATGGGGTTGCAAACACAGTTGAAGTCGCCCAATAGCACAAGATATCGGTCACAGTCAAGTAGGCTGGCTATGTGTTCAAAAAAACTTATGCGCTGTGTCACAGTACTAAAAGCATAATTATTAATTATCCACCATGGCTTCCTAAAGAGTAGAAAATCGCAACATATCAACCGACCCTCGGCGTCGATATTATAAGTTAGGCCAGTACAAGGCAGCGTCTTTCGCAGAAACAGAAAACAACCTGCCGACAAGCCCACAGCATGGGCAACAATGACATTAAAATCTGCCAAAAAGGGCTGTAGCGCCCTCTCGGTTTCCTCCTCTCTGTCTATCTTCGTCTCTTGGACTGCCACAATATCTAGACGCCTGCTGTGCAAAAGTCGGCGAAGTTGCATCTGTCTCTGGCGAGACCTAAGACCCCGTACATTGAGAGTTGCAAGCACTATCTCTTCAGAGACCGCCATGGTGACAGCACATAGTTTTGCCTACAATTCCATTTGCTTTTCGGAAGACGGCGAAGCCGCCTCCGAACCACCGCCAGGCCTCCTCGACCGCGAACGCCGGCACTTCCTTTTGTGCTTCGACGCTCGACCGCGACGACGATGCTTGTTGCCAGCTTGATCGTCCTCCTCACTCGACTCGGAGGCACATGATGCACGGCGTTTCAAGACTGGCTCGTCGGCAGCAACGAGCTCGTCAGCCACATAAACTGGGCCCTCGTCTGGACGTTGTTGCACAGCAACGGCCACAGGGGTCACAATATCCGCGGTGGCACTCGCTGGGTGTTCGGGAACAATTGTTGGATCGTCTGCGGTTGGCTCCTTGTCCGAAGCTTGGCACGACATCTCGTCTCAGCCCTCAGACGCTGAGTTGTTCCCATTACCCTCGGACGCATGGGCAGTATTTTGTTCCTCAGGATCCTGTGGAGTAGCACTTGAGGACTCCGCCACAACGCTGACAGGAAGGTCGCCAGACGCATCAATTATCTCAGACGCGTCCATGATGTGCTCCCGTAATGCTTCGTCAGGAGGCCGGACTCGGTGCTGAAGCTTGTCCGTGTATGTAACCACACACTCCTCTGCTGTGTGGCCAAAACGCCGGCAATCTTCGCAACGCGGCGAAAGGCAGTGCCGACGAATGTGTCCTACACGGTTGCAGCGGGGACAGAGAGGTGGTCGGCCAGGTATCAAAACGAGGAGTTAGCTGATGTGGAACGTCACCAACGCTAACCCCTTCGGCAAGAGTCAAAGTCACATCTCGGCTGAGCGTCTTCATCTGTTCCATATCGGCAACTTTCCAGTTTTCCCTCGAAATCGAGGTGACTTTGCCATAAGCTTGTAGAGCTTCACAAATAAAGGAGTCATCCAAGCGTTCAGGCATCCAGAGAAGTTTCGCCTTTATCTCCTTCGGTTCTGGATCCACAACAACACAGCGACGGTTCTTAACCAATAAATCTCCACATGAGACTAGTTTTGCTTTAGAGTGCGCCGATTTACATGTAACCATCTAGACATGCGACATTTGAAATTGTCTGATAGAGCTTATTTCTTCCAAATCCACCACGTTCCGAACGGCGTCTCTGAAGTCTTGGGCACGGTAGGGGCGACCGGCGAGGTCAGCATGCATAAAAACAGAGTCGACGACAAGCTTACCAGTTGGGAAACTGGGAAGGACAACACGGTAATCATTACTACTGGCATTAACCTGAGCAGTACCTCGGCCAGAGGCCGATTGAACCTTTGTAGCGGAGAGCATCGTGAAACGCTACCACACGGTACGGCGTCTAACGAGTACTGCCACGCTATTGAAGCAACGAATGCGGCATCCTTTAAATGCGCTGTTATTTCATTTTTACAATATTTCTGCTATCTGTCGCCAGGTGACGCTGCTCAGAGGACACTACACTATCATTAAGAGAACGGCATCTTGCGCCAGCTGAACGGTCCCAACCATAGAGTTTCTTACCTTACCTAGAGGGAAAGCTGTGCTGCCGTCTATGGGAGTTTACATGGAGTTTCCAGACGGCCAGTTCAGCCACCATGGGCGCTCAAAGCATCATGGGCCGGAGAGCTACCGAGTGCAGAACTACAACTTTTGGCCAAAATTAATGCAAAGATAAACGTTGTTCTACCATAAATAATGTCCTAAGATTGAATATTGTGACTATAAATTGCAAAAAGAGAGAGAAACAGAATGCCAGTGTGAGATTTATCCAATATAAGCGATGGCCCTTTCTCCTATTGGCTTAGTTTTGAGCAGCACAAATACCAATATTTCGCAGTTAATAGGCACACTTTGAAACAAAAAAAATGTTATGAAAATATTTATCGTTGTGCAATCACTTAAGGAAGTTTTTAGTGGCATTTCGGGAAACAAAAACCATTTATTGGCGACGTCTGCTTTTGCGCCTTCGCTACTATGGCTTTCGCGGTCTATGTACGCACCTTCAGATGATGATGATAATAAAAAAGAAACATTGCAGTAACGCCACTCCACGTACCCGAGGAAAACCGACTGTCCCGCAACAAGTAGCACACCGGCCCATGATTCTTAGCGCGCCCATGGTGGCTGAAGTGCAGCGCCCTCAGCTTTCCCTCTAGTTAGTGTAAGGAACTCTATGGTCCCAACTGTAGCCCACTCCTTGTTTCCCAACTGGGTGAAAACGTTTTCTGACAGTTATGCATCCTTTTAGTGGTCGCTTTATTGTTTCGGGCGAGGCTTGCCTGAACTTTTCACGCATTTTTATGCCGAAGTGACGTGGTTGGTGCCTTTTATTTTTTTTTTATTTTTTGTAGCGCTTTTCATCGAAGCACTCTGGAGATGGTGTTTTCATTTTGCCTTGTTTGTTTTCGAGTTTTTTGACCTGCTTAACGGGTCTGTTATAATGCTCTATACATGTTCATCCTGAGGTTTGCATCGATATTTGAAAATCGTAGACGTCTATCTTCGCGCTAGTCTTCAAAGTCCGAAAGCGGCGCATCCACGTTTTTACGCAGGTTTTTTTTTTTTTCTTATTATTTATAATCGTGTGTTCCAGTAACGATCTGCAATATGGTGCATACAACCGAAGGAACCTTAGATTGAGTCAAAACCGTAAACTACCGCTCTCACACTTCAGTTGGGCATAACGTCAGCCAAGAATACCTGCGCTTATCGTCGAGCTTGCCACATAATCATGCAGCATTTGTCAAGTTAATTATTTTTTCTTTATTTATTTACCGCGATTTTCGCAAATAATTCTGCTATCCGCCACTGTGCTCTTGTTGTAATGGAATGAGAGCATTGCCAAGTTGCTTATATGTAGCTTTTCCTGGTTTGCTTGATTGGTTTGATTTATGGCGTTTAACGTCCCAAAGCGACTCAGCTATGAGGGACGCCGTAGTGGAGGGCTACGGAGTAATTTCGACCACCTGGGGTTCGTTAACGGGCACTGCCATCGCACAGCACACAGGCGCCTAGCTTCTCGCTTCCATCGAAAAGCGGCTGCCAGGGCCAGGGTTCGATCCCGCATCCTTGGGAGCAGCAGTCGAGTGTCCAAACCACTTCATCACCCTGGCGGGGTACAGCTTTTTCTCTCCTCCCTCATGTCCTCATGCGTACATGAAATAAAAAGTAAAAATAAGAAAATTAAATGGAAATGATTTTCATTTTACTACTTCGGAGCCGTAATCCGTGATTAGGGATCATAGCCTGCACAAAGCGTCCCATGAGATATAGAGACGAGAGGTTTAAAAAAACGGAATGCGTTGTCGCAGTGGAAAACATTAATATTCGCTATAGATTGCGTGAAGAATTATACGCGGCATGCCTTATTTTCTATTAGTGCGTAAAGATTACTTATTCAACATTTATGCCGTTGTGCTTCCACGAACATTTCGATCAGGAACTCGTGGAGCATCGAAAGAAATCAAAAGGTAATAAATTTTCTGAAGTTAGCTTCAATCGGAACGCTTACTCTTTCTTCTTTTTTTTTTTTACGCTGTAAAGACAGGAAGGGAAACCAAAGCTAAGTAAAACATTGGAGATGCTCGAGAGCACTGAAGTGGATCCACCTGCACCATCCTCCACGTGCAGTGTCCACTGCTAGTAGGGCAGCCCTGTCGCGTGCGCACTGTACAAAGCGCACGCTGCTCCAGGTTAAAAAATTTTTCAAATGTCGTGAACTTCTTTTATGAGTGCAAGAAATGCTGCCAACGCAGTGGTGGTGTTAACATAATTACGTCATTTAAATTTTCTTCTTGAATGCAGAAACTTCTTGTATTCAAATGATTTGTACAGCTGTTGAAAAACTGGTTAGATAACAAGTGGGACATGGTCAGACAACATGCACTACAGCCTTTCTCGCGAGACCGCAATAGTTGCGTCGTGACATCAAACCCATTAGTACTACGTGTGTTTCTTTTTTTTTTTAATCCTGCGGATTAGGTTAATTGGTGCACACGTTATAGCAGTTCTGCACAGCAGAAATAGCGTTGCTCTCGGGGTTAATAGGGAAGCACAAGGAGTATGCTTGATTTATATGATGTTAAGGAGAATCCCCGAACGTTAAGGCAAGTTTTAATGCGAGAGTAATAAATCATTAGTGTTTACCGAAGCACCACGGGACGAATGTTTCAATTGCGAAGGTTCTGTGAAAGCTGTATAACTTTCTTTTGCGCACGTACGGCTAATGCTTAGATGAACGTTAATGAGTAACTACTCCCTCATTACAAGTATGCTTCGGTGCCTATGACTTTTTCACATTTCAGTCTATGGCGATGGATATACATGGGCCAAAACGCCGGTCCTTTTCTTCTCTCATATTTACCAACACACCTCTTGTGGGTAGCCAAGTACTGAAAACGCCGTTAATCTAGGGGTCCACTCAGCATGAATACGAACCGGGTCACTTTTCACTGAAGCTAGCTTGCATTAATCGCTTTACCTCAATCTGTTGTCTGAAAGGCCCCACAAACTGTGTGAGCAATAGCTAGTCCCTGATGTCCGTGTGTTGCAATGTCATTTTTATCGGACAATAAACGGATGTCACACCAGGAAACCTTCTTTGGTCCTGGTTGGCATAAGCAATACCGATTAGTTTTTGTATCGATTGCGTTCGTGCTCTCGGGACATGCGAGCGCTGGGCACCGCATTCAATAATGCACCACTACGCAATACAGGCTACGCGGCTCACTCAGGTTGCTTTCACCTTCAGCTGCACGCGGCGAACGTAGCTGATTAAATCGTACGGCGCAACTAAGCGAACTGTCTTCCGCAAAATCGCTGCTGCGGGAAAGGGCGTCGCGCGTCGCTCGACTGGCGCCCTTGGGCCGAGCTGCGCCTAGCGACGCGTGGCCCCGCGCTGGCTTCTGCCGCTGCGAGCGGCGTGCTGGCCTGTTGTGCGCGGACCCTATGGTGCGGTGGTGCAGATGCGACGCGACCCGAGCGCGTGCAGCAGTTGCTGTGCGTCCGCCAGCTGAGCCGCGCCGGTCTTTTGCCAGTCACTGCCCAACTGTGCTTCGACCACCTGCAAAAGCTGGCTGTGATAGGGCCTGCCCTCTGCCGACGTACTCTTTTCTCTGCTCCACAACGCACGATCTCCCTTGTCTATGTGGCCAGAATCGCACTAGCGTTGCCGCGTGCTCTTTCACCCATGTACACATCTTCGATAGCGGCATTTACTGTATTGTACGAGTCGTATCTATGACCGTTATTGTCTTGCGCTTGCATTGACGCCAGCTGATTCGTGACGTTTTACAGCGACAGCTGTTATTGCCTACCGAGATCGTGGTTTTTTGTAGGTCGGTGCTGGAGTCTCCAGACGGGAGAGAAAGTAAGGGGAAGAAGAGGCGCTAAAAGGAGCGGTGAACCTGAAACCTGAAGCGGCGTCAGTACCGAAGTAAAGCGAGTCTGGCCGCAGCGCCTGCGCGTCTGTGTGTCCGTACTGTCAGAGCGTCTCCAGCTTCGATGAGCAGCCAGAAAGACCGGAAAGTGGGCGAGAGCGAAGCATATTATTCGGCTTCCCCTCCGTCAGAAAAGCATCAGGGCTGCTGTTCTGACTGGTGAGCGAACCGCTATATATATATATATATATATATATATATATATATATATATATATATATATATATATATATATATATATATATATATATATATATATATATATATATTGTAAGAATGGGGGGTTTATTCAGCAGATCAACAGGACTTGATCAGCAGGACTGGGCAGATCAGCGGCGGCGAACACAGCGGCAGCGAACACAGTCAGGTCCAGCACGCGCAGCGATCACGATGCCACTGACTGGCATGTTCCGCGTGCACTTCTTCCTCTTCACAATTACCCGCGGGACGAAGAGGAGACATCCTGGCGACTTACGACGTGAGCAAGACGGCAGGGTCGTAATAGGGTTTGAGGCGCTGGACGTGAACAATCTCGCGTCCGCGCCGGCGTAGATCATGGGACGGCGTAAGAGGTTCCACCACATAATTAACCGGAGAGGTGCGTTCCAGAACTCGGTATGGGCCGTAGTATTTAGCAAGAAATTTTGAAGACTGTCCAGGGGCATTGGAAGGTATCCATAGCCACACAAGAGCGCCAGACGAGAAGTGCGGTGTCGAATGTTGGCTAGGTAACGGCAGCAACTCTCCAGCAGAACGTTGAGGAGATGGCTTGAGACGTTGACAGGTGAGGCATTAGCGAACGTACTTGAGTACGAAGGTGTACAAGCCCCGCCAGTAGTAACGCAGCCGGAGACGAGTGTATGTCTTGAAGACGCCCGCGTGACCGGATTGCGTTTCAGCGTGGAAATAGTCACAGATTTGCGAACGTAGCTGCCGGGGAATAACTAGCAACCACTTGCGGCCATCTGCGCAGTAGTTGCGGCGGTAGAGGAGGTTATCACGAATGGCGAAGTGGAAAGAATGGCGGCGGAGAGCACGCGATGGAGAAGCAGCTGTAGGATTGGAGATAAAATCGAGGATAGAGTTTATCCAAGGATCCTGCCGCTGCGCTGACGGCATGTCATTGATGTGAAGCGATGGCGGGAAATCGTCGGAAGAGGAAAGGCTTGCCACCTCAGCTGTAAGGGGCAGCGGGAAAGTGCATCGGCGTCGTGATGTTTGCGGCCAGAGCGGTAAACAACGCGGACATCATATTCCTGAATTCCTGAAGGCGAAGAGCCCATCTTGCCAGTCTGCCGGACGGGTCTTTCAGTGAGGAAAGCCAGCAAAGCGCATGGTGGTCCGTCACTACGTCAAACGTGTATATATATATATGGTCCGTCACTACGTATATATATATATATATATATATATATATATATATATATATATATATATATATATATATATATATATATATATATATATATATATATATATATATATATATATATATATATATATATATACTTCGATGTGCTGCTTGGTTTCGCGTATGTTTCGTGTATGAAAGCTTACTGGAGAGAGAGCTCCTACGACGTGCCGCCTCGACATCGATAAAGTTTTACCAGCTGTTAGGCTTCCGGATGTCCGGATGTACGCTGCACGGCCAGATGGGACGCGCACCTGCCACTGCGTGCGCACTGCAGGGAACCGCTAATCTTGTACACGTCTACGCTTAGACGTCTCCGCCTAACTCTACCCCCGACGAGGTGTTAGTACGCTGACCCTGCTTTCATTGCGCGACATCGCTATATGTACAGTCGTTGAGGTTACAGGAGCACGTACGGTTTATTGCCTTTAATCCGGCCGAGGGGGAAGTCAGCCTGGCAAGCCGAGGGCAGCAGGACAACGCCGTGTTGCGCAGAGGGCGGCAGATTCGTTCTGTCTCGCACTCGAGTGTTTTCCTGCTCGTCGCGTGTGCTAAGGCGGTGTACCCACAACGTCATACGCGCGCTACATTCGCCAAGGCCAAGTCATCCGGATGACATCCAGCGTTATAGATGTGAACTTCAACGAGTCTTCGGAAGCAAACATGTTTATTTATTGACTTATTTATTTATTTTTAAGAAGTGGGCACAGTATATATAGTGAATCAAAGTTCAATTAGGCGCGAACATAGGCAATTTAATCAATCAAAGCAGTACATATGCACTGTGTATTCATTAGGCAAACGCAAAGCAAGCACTAGTAAGAATACGTTCGATTTTGTAACACACACACACACACACACACACACACACACACACACACACGCACACGCACACGCACGCACACACACACACACACACACACACACACACACACACACACACACACACACACACACACACACACACACACACACACACACACACACACACACACACACACACACACACACACACACACACACACACACACACACACACACACACACACATATGAGACAGCAATCTATTGACAAATCTTGAAAGCACCTAGCAGCAAGGCAGAAAGCCGGAGAATAGACTACTGAACCAGATGTGAATCAAATGTCATTACTACAGAGCCTTAAGGAGCTTTGTTTAGTATGCTGGTAGTATCGCTAGGCAACCTGCTGCGCTTACGGACTGCTTGTGGGAAAAAATGAATACCAGTAAGAAAGCGGTTTTGAACGATTTCTTATTGTATGCCTTATGGCAAGTATGCGAAATAAATAAATAAAAAAAAAAACATTTACTGAGTTTTGTTCTGGTACTGCGTGTGAGTGACGGTACTAAGCACCTACTGGCATCAATTTTCATCTTGCCATTAAGGAGAAGAAAAAGAAACTTAAGACGGAATATAGTCTCGTTCGATTTTGATACGTTCACTTATCTTAATTATTCTGAAAGGATGTCATGACGGCGATAGTTTATAAAAGTAAATTTAAGCGCGTTCCTTTGTACGCTCTCCAATTTTTCTATATACTGTTTACGGAAGGGGAACCAACGTAGTCAGTATTCGAGTATACCGTGTGTCTTAAGCGATAGCTTATACAGCCCGTTCAGACGAAAAGCCGTCGGCGTAGTAGTCGGCACCGCGCGTCAGAAACGATCGGGGCCTGAGGAAAAAAGGAATATCATCGTAATTTGTCGTTCTAGTGATTGATGATTGACAGGTGTGATACGCGATGACGAGTTAATAAAATCATTGCAATTAATAATTAATTAAAGAAATAAAACATGAAAAATTACAGAAAGTGGATTCGAAGCTGTCAAAATGCTCAGAATGAAAAGCCAATGCTTGATGATGCCAATTGAGAAAATGTAGAGTTCGTATTTGATCGACTAAATAATTTAAATAGTTGAAAAAGAATGAAAAATGCGCTCAAAGGTGTCAAACTGCTCGGAATGGAAAGCCAATGTTTGCTAAGGCTAAATATCAGCGCATAAAAATAAAAACATTCAAAAGATGAAAAATATCGTCGGTGTATGTAAAACGCTATCTCGACATACCCCTAACGGCGAAGCTTAAGTGTCCTCCTAAATGTTTTCTTTTTATAAGGCTCAAGTTATTTAAAAAAAAAAAAAAAAGGTAAGTTACTTTAGGTTGTTTGTAGCCGGGCTATGCTGGGGGCTGCGGCGGAGGGCACCAGGTAAGAGGCAGAAGGCTTTATATAAATGCGTTAATTAACTTTTTAATTTTAATTTTATGGAGCATGTTGTATTATCAGAATTAGATCTCCTGAAATATCACCCTACCTGGCAACTTCCCACAGTAACAAAGCGCCAGCGAGCGCGTCCGGCGTAGATCACTCGCTCAATGCGCGCTTTGAGACCGGAACCGGACTGCAAGTTCAGTGACTGCGCGCATTGGGTACCGACGCCACGACGAGGCCGCGATCGAAGCGAAATTGACAACGAACTGCCGCGTGCCTGTCTGGCTCTAAGGTGGTGCCAGCATATTGAGAAAATCGCTCGGTGGAACGATGTACTACGTCACAGGCGCTGTGTTGGGATTTGAAACTGTCTATCAGGATGACATTGTGGACCTTTTAACGCACGCTAGAATTTTTTTTGAAAACTCTTTTTCGTGGCTATACTATTTGGAAGACGGGCTCCAATTCTGCAAATACAACATGCTGTCTAACATTAAAATAAAAGCTAATTAACTATTTTAGTTAATAGGGAGCTAATAAACCTTCTGCCTCTTACCTGGTGTCTGATGTAGCCCCGATATTTCAGCCTCAGGGCTGAAATAAACCTAAAGTTATCTTTGTCATGAAATTTTGGAGCTTCTAAAAAACACCAGATAGACTAAACAAATGAAGAGTATGCAAGTTGTTTGGTATCAAGGAGGAAGAAAAAAAAACGAGCCCTGCCGCAAGTACAGAGTTGACAGAGCTTTAATAGCGTGGTTACGATGCTGAAATATTTACACCGCTCCACTTTTTTTTAACATTTGTCCATGTAAAAAGTACGGAAAGAGAATTATGGTTATTTAATTAAACACAGTCATGCTAACCATTTCTTTATGTTAATCGCCATCTGCCATGTTTGAAACAATTGTGTTATATTTCAAGCGCATTGCTTAAGGTTGTCTGGTCTTCAGGCCAAGTTACTTCCTTGTAGATTAATAGATAATGCAGTATTCTGTAAGCATTCTTACTGTTATGTCGATGTTTTTGGGTTGATTGATAAAAAAAAAAAAAAGAAACAGGACAGGAGCCAAAACGGCGCCTTGTAGAACACCAAATAGCACATCGCCACAATCCGATGTAACGCACATATTGACGCCGACATGCAATTTAGCTTTTCAACCTCTTAATAATGATGTTTTCACCGAGGTTATGAATAAGCTTCTGAAGGAGCTTAGGATGAGAAACCCAATCAAGCGCTTTGAACAGGTCAAGGAGTATTATATCGGTATGACCACGTCTGTCTATTGTAAACGCTAGGTCATCAATTATTGTACCCGTTAAGTAGTCAATCCTTTTTATACATTGACGCTGGTTATGTTATGTTTTGTTTATGTTATGTTATGTTATGTTATGTAATGTTATGTTATGTTTTTGATATGACATATTGACACATGATATAATGCATTTTAGATTTATATGTTCAGTATTTTGCAAGTCTAGAAGTGAGCGAGGTTGGTCCGTGATTTGATATGTTGGTAGGGCCATCCAATTTATGCAAATGTTACTTTTGTAACCTATGCAGCTGAAAAGAAGTTTGGTGGTTGGTCGCTGCTGTAAGAGTTACAACACTTCGTTTCCAAGTACGCATTTAATCACAAGCCCTGAGGACAGTTTTCACTGCAATCTACGTTACAGTGTGACATGCAGTCTGTCTACTTTTGTTCGAGCAGTTTTTCTTCTTCCACCTAACTGCGTTTGTTTTGGTTTGTGGGGTTTAACGTCCCAAGCCGACTCAGCCTATGAGAGACACCGTAGTGGAAGACTCCGGAAATTTCGACCACCTGGGATTATTTAACGTGCCCTGACATCGCACCACACACGGGCGCCTAGGTTTTCGCCGCCATCGAAAAGCGGCCGCCGAGGCCAGGATTCGATCCGGCATCCTTAGGAACAGTAGCCGAGCGCCGTAACTACTGCGCCACTCCGGCAGGGCATTAACTGTGTTTATCGAAAGCGGGAGTTTTAAAAGGCAGAGCAAGACGTACAATGCGGAAAAGATCATAATGGGTAGAATTTTCTAGCAACACGGTAGAAAGGGAAGGGAAGCGTAGTGCAGAGAGAGGGAGAAAGTTTGCCGAAAGTCGGATGGAATGACAAGCTTAGAGTTAATTCCAGATGCTAGTTTGGAGGTTTCCTATGTCAACTTTTCCTGCTTTTTCCGAGTAAGCCCATTCCAAACCCAAAAGAGGCCAAAAGAATCAGGTCAGTGCTGATCCTGGCCTTGATGACATCTGAGAATGTGTTAGCAAATCCCTAACGTCTAAAGGTAACTGAGTTTTCTTTTTCTTTTTTTACTTGGGCAGCTTCAGGTGTCATGTACCGGCGCTAATATTACGCTCATAAAAGTTTACCAAAAGTCTTGCTTAGAAAAGTGTTTACTTATAGTGGATGCTTACTGTGCTTTGTAGACCTTTTTGTCAACAGTTTTACAGCTCACAAAGCTTTGCATTTCTTTTTTGTTGCGCCAAGCAGTGCACAAATCTGAGGCCTGTTAGGTAAAAGAGAAATCATGCTGCATTTGTTATTGCTCTTTTTATTAATGCGCAAAAGAGAAAAGAAGCACTCAGTAACTCAGTAACACATTAACAAATTAACATTGCTTGGAATCCAAAAGCAGCAATCAGCAAGTTGATACCACCACACAGGGAACACAATGGGGCTCCACAGTGGGCGTACAACTCCGAGGTTTTTGATTAGTTGCTTGATTTTTTTTTTATTAAATAACAGGAGTTGCGCGCAGACGACGATATTGAGAAGCCAAATTCAGATCTGTCCAGCAGCCTGCACCTCTCAAGAAGAGTAACTAAATTTAGTCAAGCTAAACACACAGTCAGCTTCATTTGCAACGACTTATCCCGCATGACAGCAGGATTGACAAAGCCTATGTATTGTGAAGCAGCATGAACACAACTATTTTGCATATTGGAGAGTAAGGCGAAGTATCGAACACAGAGGTACACAAATTTACTTAAAGAACAATTTAAGGGAGAAAGGAGACCAGACGTTTTCGTTTCGTGTTTTTTTTTTTTCGTTGGAATGGCAAGGAATACATTACTGCGCAGGATAATCGTGTAAAATTCGTCTACACCTGCTAAATAATTTTTGAACTAAATTTATTAGGTCGTGTTTTTTTTTTTCATCCATTGCGGTTTAGCTATGACATCACAGAAGAAAAATTGAGGTCATATGAAGAATAAAAAACCTAAATTCTCTCCAACGTTTACAGCAGCCTGCCCCAAAAGCAGCTAGGACAACATATGGACAAGTATTCAGATATGTGGCGCAAACAAAGACAAACACAGGAGAAGATCCACAACACACGCGCACACTACCAACTGTAAGAAGAACCGGAAAACACTTCCTCTTCTACACTCAGGCACGTCTCAACTTCCTCTTCTTCTCATCTTCCTCTTCTTTGCCCAGGGGAAAATGGCACTCTCTTCCTCGCAGAGAAGAAGAGGAAGTTGAGACGTGCCTGAGTGTAGAAGAGGAACTGTTTTCCGGTTCTTCTTACAGTTGGTAGTGTGCGCGTGTGTTGTGGATCTTCTCCTGTGTTTGTCTTTGTTTGCGCCACATATCTGAATACGATGATGCACCAACTAGACTCTCAAGCCGTTAATTTGAGATACCTTTCTTGTACTGTGGGCCCTTTTATGTGTTCTCATCCTAACTACGCTCAGGTACATGTGCTCATCGCTCGGATGGTCTGCGAGGAAGAGTGCCATTTTCCCCTTGGCAAAGAAGAGGAAGATGAGAAGAAGAGGAAGTTGAGACGTGCCTGAGTGTAGAAGAGGAAGTGTTTTCCGGTTCTTCTTACAGTTGGTAGTGTGCGCGTGTGTTGTGGATCTTCTCCTGTGTTTGTCTTTGTTTGCGCCACATATCTGAATACGATGATGCACCAACTAGACTCTCAAGCCGTTAATTTGAGATACCTTTCTTGTACTGTGGGCCCTTTTATGTGTTCTTCTCATCCTAACTACGCTCAGGTACATGTGCTCATCGCTCGGATGGTCTGCGAGGAAGAGAGTGCCATTTTCCCCTTGGCAAAGAAGAGGAAGATGAGAAGAAGAGGAAGTTGAGACGTGCCTGAGTGTAGAAGAGGAAGTGTTTTCCGGTTCTTCTTACAGTTGGTAGTGTGCGCGTGTGTTGTGGATCTTCTCCTGTGTTTGTCTTTGTTTGCGCCACATATCTGAATACGATGATGCACCAACTAGACTCTCAAGCCGTTAATTTGAGATACCTTTCTTGTACTGTGGGCCCTTTTATGTGTTCTCATCCTAACTATGCTCAGGTACATGTGCTCATCGCTCGGATGGTCTGCGAGGAAGAGAGTGCCATTTTCCCCTTGGCAAAGAAGAGGAAGATGAGAAGAAGAGGAAGTTGAGACGTGCCTGAGTGTAGAAGAGGAAGTGTTTTCCGGTTCTTCTTACAGTTGGTAGTGTGCGCGTGTGTTGTGGATCTTCTCCTGTGTTTGTCTTTGCGCCACATATCTGATACGATGATGCACCAACTAGCCTCTCAAGCCGTTATTTTGATATGGACAAGTAGTTGTGACACCGTTAGGTCAAAATGCACTGAGACCACTCACATTCATTGAGTGGTACGCTTTGGAATGTGAAAAACTTGTTTACACACCGCATCAAAAGTCGCAAAATTAGGAGCTAATTTTTTTTTTTCACTCAAGCTTGCCATATGACATATTATAGAAACTCATGTAAATTATTTTCGGTAAGGAACCGGAGCAGGCTCCCACTCTTGTCGTTTTCGGTGAGCCATTTAGAGAAGTCCCCTTCCCTTGTTGTGGTTAGTCCCACTTCGCGCAGAATCTGTGTCCTTGATACCCTTGTCCCTGCAACACGTCCACAGCAGGTGGCGAACATCCACTTCTGCAGCTGGTGTGGAACACTTCGAGCATGTGGTTGGTCTGATGTCTGCTTGAGATGCCCATCGGCATGTTACCGACGGAGTAAGGGCCGCCCCAGCTCTTTTCCTTCTTAGAAAAGCCTCCTCCAATCTCGTTAAGTTATGAGGGAGGGGGAATGTACACGGGGGAATGAGGGCACGTGTACTTTTCCTTAAAGAGGATGCTAAGATGGGAACAGCGGAGCGGGCATCAAAAGGGAGCCTGGTGGGGGGCGCATTAGTGTTTAGAACTTCGTGTGTGAGGTGATCAACTGTTCTCTGCTCAGCACTCTCAGCATCGTCTTGTGTCCAATGTATCTGAATGCGTATCTTTGTCTTTTTAATTGAGTGCGTGGATTTCCTTGGTTACACATGGCGTCTGTCACTTTCTTCAGTTGTTTTATGGCAACTAAGGAGTCTGTATAGATGTGGGTTTCTGTTGTGGAATCTATTTTATTTATAGCCTCCGTAGCATCACGGATTGCATAGAGTTCCATCACAAGCGGCCCGGGTATTCTGAAACATATTCTTTATGTACCTTTAGTCCACTGTGTGTTGGACTAGTAGCTGTTGTTCTACTGCCATTTTCTATAATTGATGCGTTCGTATATGCAATGCAGGTACCTGGAAGTGCATCAGCCAGAAGTCGACATGCCAGCTTTTCTTTGCGACGAAGCCGATTGGTCTTGTTTGTCGTAATAGTCGTGAATTCCCACGGAGAAGAGTCAGCCATTGGTGATGTTTGAACTGCCCCTTCGTTGTACAAGGATGCTATGGGCATAACGTACTTTCGCTTCATATCCCTTGTTGCCTCTCATTGTTCAATTAATTCTGTCAACGTATTTATTTGTGCAAACTCTTGGAGAATAGGGATAGGGGTAAGTTTTGGTAAGTCCGTGATAGTGCACATTGCGTTTCTATTTATTGTTTCCAATTTCGCCCACTGCCGCCTCGTGAGTCTTTGGAATTGGGCCTCGTATAGTATCCTCGGCTGTAACACCGATTGTACAAGACGTCTTGCCATGTCCGCTCGAGCTCCTCCTCCCCTAGACGAAATGCGTTTTATCAAGTTTAAGGAAGTCGCAGCTACTTTTTTCACCTTATGAAGCCATTGTGTTCCTTTGCCGGATTTGTGAATTTCTAGGTCAAGAATTCTCAACTCTTCCACCTCTTCCAATGCCTGATTTCCAATCTTTAGGGTGACTCTTTGCGTTTCCAATTGTTTTCTTCCATTTTTGTTTGCAACATGACTGTAACCGGGCTTTTAAAGTGACAATTCCAGACCTGCATATTGGACGTACTCATTTATGGTATTTAAAGCCTCTTGCAGATACCGATTCTGTCTCTCAAGTTGTTTGTAAACAGACCAAATCGTGACGTCATCTGCGTATATCATGAACTGCACTTCTGGTATTTGAGCTAATTTCCACGCCAAAGGGATCAGTGCGATATTAAATAGCAAAGGGGCTAACACTGAGCCTTGTGGCACGCCTCTGTTCGAGGTGTAATTGCCAATTTGCTTTCTGTTTATCCGGATAGAAAACGTCCTGTCTTTAAGCAGATTATGTACTGCTTTTATGATTTGCCTTTTATGTCCTTATTTTTCGCATTACCGATTCTACAGCTTCGTAGAAGCTTTCAACTGCCTGGTCATCATAACTACCTGTACAGGCCTATGCACCTATAGGTAGTTATGATGACCAGGCAGCTGAAAGCTTCTACGAAGATGTAGAATCGGCAATGCGAAAAATAAAGACGCAGTATACTGTACTAATGGGCGACTTCAATGCCAAGGTAGGGAAAAAGCACGCAGGCGACCAGGCAGTAGGTGACTATGGCATCGGTTCTAGGAATAACAGGGGCGAGTTACTAGTTGAGTTTGCAGAGCGCAATAACTTAAGAATCATGAATACCTTCTTTAGCAAACGGAAGAACCGGAATTGGACATGGGAAAGTCCTAACGGAGAGACTAACAATGAAATTGACTTCATAATGTGTTCAACCCCCGCCATTGTGCAAGATGTAGAGGTAATCGGGAAAGTGCGATGCAGTGACCACAGGATGGTGAGGTCCCGAATTAGCCTAAATCTGAGGAAGGAACGCAACAGATTAGTAAGAAAGAAACCCATCAACGAATTAGCGGTGAGGGGGAGGGCAGAAGAATTCAGAATCTCGCTACAGAATAGATATTCAGCTCTAACCGAGGATGACGACATTACCCTAGAAGCAAAGAACAATAATTTCAGAGATATCATTACTGAGTGCGCGGTAGAAGTAGGCGGTAGGATAGTAAGAGAGGATACCGGTAAGCTGTCTAAGGAGACGAAAGATTTGATTAAGAAACGCCAGAGTATGAAAGCTTCCAATCCAACAGACCAGATCGAATTGGCCGAGATATCAAAGCTAATCAATAAGCGCAAGGTGGCCGATATAAGGAAGTATAACATGGAGAAAATTGAGCATGCTGTAAAGAACGGGGGAAGCCTTAAAGCGGTAAAGAAGAAATTGGGCATAGGCAAAAACCAGATGTATGCGATAAGGGAAAAGGCGGGCAACGTCATCACGAATATGGACAAGATAGTCAAAGTAGCCGAGGAGTTCTATACAGATCTCTACAGCAGCCAAAGTAGTCAGGATCGTAACGAGATTGGCGGCAGGGAAAAACAGTCAGACGTTCCACCAGTGACGAAGGACGAGGTCAAGAAAGCATTAGAAACTATGAAAAGGGGGAAATGAGCTGGAGAAGACCAGATAACTACAGATTTGCTGAAGGACAGGGTGGATATCATGCTAGAGAAACTGGCCACCCTGTATACGCAGTGCCTGGTGTCATCGACGGTATCGGAACCATGGACGAATGCAAACATTATCCTCATTCATAAGAAAGGGGACTCTAAGGACCTTAAAAATTACAGACCAATCAGCTTACTGTCTGTTACGTATAAGGTATTTACTAAGGCAATCGCTAATAGAATCAGGGCAACCTTAGACTGCAATCAAGCAAAGGATCAAGCAGGTTTTCGGAAACGCTACTCTACTATCGATCGTATTCATACCATCAATCAGGTGATAGAAAAATGCTCGGAATATAATCAACCTTTATACATAGCATTCATTGATTACGAAAAAGCATTTGACTCAGTTGAAACATCGGCGGTGATGCAGGCATTGCGAAATCAGGGGGTAGACGAGCCATATGTGAAAGTGCTGGAAGATAATGTAGTGGCTGCACAGCATAAAGAAATTAACAAAATTCCCATAAAGAAAGGTGTTAGGCAAGGACCCACAATCTCCCCAGTACTATTCACAGCTTGCTTAGAGGAAGTATTCAGAGACTTGGAATGGGAGCAGTTAGGGATAAGGGTAGATGGAGAATGCCTCAGTAATCTGCGATTTGCTGATGACATTGCCTTGCTAAGCAACTCGGGGGATGAACTGCAAATAATGATTGATGACCTAGACAGGAAAAGTAGAAAGGTAGGCTTGAAAATCAATATACAGAAGACTAAGGTAATGTTCAACAACCTCGGGAAGGAACAGCAGTTTACATTAGGTAGCGAAGTACTGGAAGAAGTAGGCGATTATGTCTGCTTAGGACAGGTAGTAACCGCAGATCCGGACCATGAAAAGGAAATAACAAAAAAAATAAGATTGGGATGGAGCGCATTTGGCAAGCACTCGCAGATTATGACTAGCAGCTTACCGGTATCGCTCAAGAGGAAAGTATACAACAGTTGCATCTTACGTGTACTCAGCTATGGGGCTGAAACGTGGAGGCTAACCAAGAGAGTTCTACTTAAGTTGAGGACAACTCAGAGGGCTATGGAACGAAACATGGTAAGGGTAACATTAAGAGATAGGAAGCGTGCAGAGTGGGTCAGAGAAATAACTCAAGTTACCGACATTCTGGTGGAAATTAAGAAGAAGAAATGGGCATGGGCAGGACATGTAGTGCGAAGAGCGGATAACCGATGGTCGCTTAGGGTAACAAACTGGATTCCGAGACAAGGAATACGTAGCAGGGGGCGGCAGAAAGTTAGGTGGGTGGATGAGGTTAAGAAGTTCGCGGGGGTCAAGTGGATGCAGCTAGCACAGAACCAGGTTAAGTGGCGAAATATGGGAGAGGCCTTCGCCCTGCAGTGGGTATAATCCGGCTGATGATGATGATGATGATTATGACCTGCAAGGGAATTCCCATATATTCCATGTTGCTAGGAATCTTGACATGTAACACGTTGTCGTATGCCTTCGCCACGTCGGTAGCCACTACAGTGAGCACTAAGTGGCTATAAGGCGACACGTGTATGACCTCTTCAGCGAGCATAGCCAGTCCATTTTCTGTGCCAAGGTTTGTTCGGAACCCAATTTGTCGAGCATGATATTTTTTATTACTTTCCAACCACCATCTTTTCATAGCTCTTGCAAATTGTGGGTGTTAGCGAGATAGGCCGCAAGGATTCTAGGCTTGTTGGAGATTTCTCAGCCTTTGGTATTGGGACCACCATCGAGTGTTTCCAGCCGAGTGGAATGTCTCCTCCTTGCCATACCTCATTTACCACATCCAACAAGCTGTCAACTGCGTCTCCTTCTAATTTCTTGAAGACTTCATAAAGAATATCGTCATGTCCAGACGCAGTTTTACCATTCGCTTCTTCTATAGCAGCCAATAACTTCAATTTGGTAAATGGTGATGTTATTCCTGTTTTATCAACCGCATCCACTGTCGGTGAAGGCGCCGGATAATGTACACGGTTAGGGAAGAAAGGGGCAGCAGCCTGATCTGCAAACTCCTCTGGTGTAAGGTGTAATGCGAGTCTAATACTTTCCGCATGGTCTTTAACCTGCCGCCTCTTTTCCATGCCATGGAAAGTCCTCCAGAGGGCCTTGTTGGTCGTTCCTGAGCCCAGACGACCGCACCATTCATCCCATCCCCTAAACTCTAAATCTGGTTCCACATACTTTCCGCTTATAAGTGGAACATTTTAAAAAGTTCCACTTATAACTGGAACCTATCTGGAACGAGGTTAAGAGTGTATGAGCCAGCTATTTTTCATATCGGCGCGCCAGTGCCATCACTCTGTTTACCTCAGTTTTTTTTTTTTTTTTTGCACGTTTTCAGGATGCCGACCAGCCTATATCTCGGCCCGTTTTCGGCGTGCACAAAGTTTTAGTAGGTGCATGTCGGGAGTTGGCTGATCTTCGTTCCCTGTAGTTGTAATGGTGTGATCCTTGAGTACCGTTTGAAGGGGGGTAAGAAGAGTATTCGGGCTAACTGAATGAGTTCGAGTATCCTGCCGTACACCGTCCCAATGTGTTACAGAAGCTTTCTTTCGAATTTTCTTCACATTTCCCAAATTAAGACCAATACTAATGGGGACATGGTCACTACCCCACGCATCTAATTCCGCCTGCCACTGTGGTGCACCAGGGCCCTTCCGCCACGTCAAGTCTGGTGAGCGTGTTCGTGTTGCAGGAAGTGTTGCAACGCCTGAATGATTTAGCAGTGTAAATTCCATTTCTGTGAAGGCAGTATGAACTTGATCTCCCCTTTTAAAATTATATTCATATCCCCGTACAGTGTACGGAGCGTTGAAATCTCCGCCGATTAGTATCGCAATTCCAGGGTATGAATGGCGAATATGCTTAACCCATCCAAGATTAAGTACTGTCTTTCCTGGCCGAGCGTACACGGACACTAATATAAGGGGCGGTTTGTTTGGACGCGTGAGTATAGCAACTACTTCCTGCTGAGTGTTGCACTACTTGCTCAAGTCAAGTGGCGTTTGGGGGAATGTTGGCCCTAATATAGACGCCAACCTTTCCTGGCGTTTCGGCCTCTGCTTTTGCTCGTTTATCAGGGATAGAAGGATACTGGTACCCTATATATCATGTTATTGAATATAACCTATTGTGTTCCTGTATCAAGAACGCCCCTGAATGCAGCTTGCCGGACAGTAATTTTGTCTTGATTGCCCCAACGTTATTAGAGAGCTCTCTGCAGTTCCATTGTGTAATCTGTTGCCACTTGTTTCGGCTACTTCTATTCATGATGTAAGCTGCTCTGAATAAGGTGTGTCAGTTGCGTAAGTGTGTCCAGTACCGCCTCCCATATTGGTGGGTTAGCGGCAGGTTTACAATTCTGAGCGTCCACTAACCTTGCTGTCGTATTGTCTGCAAGCGTTTCTTTGTTTTTCTGAACTCTCCTTTCGGCGTTGGGCTATACGCGCTTTCTTTTGTCGCAGCTGTGCAATTTGTGCTGAAAGCATCGCAATTTCTTTTTCTATTGCATCCTGCTGGCTTGTGCAGTCTTTAAGGCCCGGAAAATCATCAGCAGTGAATGCCACTGTGCTCCGTTTTGTGCGTCGTCCTTTCTTCAGCGTAGGAGCAAACGGTGCACTGTTCTGTGCAACCACCGCAACAGGCTCTTCTTCTTCAGGAGGATCATCAAACAGTTCTTCGGACAGAGCGGCAAATCTGTTTTTAACCATTAACGGTGCACATTGTTTCCGTCCTCCAGCCCTTGCTAACTCGAGCTTTCGCTTTTTTGTCGGACACTGAGAGGAAGTGATATCGGGATCATCAGATTTACATAGGCCGCATTTGAATTTCACCTCTCCCGATTCAGTTATGCATTCGGGGTTAACCCCATGTGGACAAAATTTCTGCATATGGCCTTCTCTGTAGCACCTGTAACAGTGCACCGGTCTAGGTTTCTACATTTTGGGTTGCACTATGCGCCCGTTGTAGTAAAATCTGTCCGGAAGAGTATCTGGTCCCTGTAATGTGATCAGAAAAGTGGCTCTGTTCCCCATTCGACGTGCGGCTAACACAGTATGTGTTCCTGATATGAGGTCTCTGGCCACCGTCTCCGGGGAATCTTGTAGGTCTAGGTCATAGACGACACATCGCTGAATGTTTGGGCAAGACGCAAAATACGTCAGGACAGGAAGATACTCCTCTGCCGTGATTGGAATCTGTGTTACGGTGCTCATTTTGCGTGCATCCTCAAGTGTGGTTAAATGTACTGTGACAGTATCAGATGCCCTGTGGCTTACAAACCTCTGGTAACCAGTGGTACTAAGCGCTGCATCTATCACTCTCTGTATAACTCTGGTGGGTATCTTTGTGATATCAAACTGCACTGCTGGTCTGATATGCACTCTGAAGGATTGCTACAAGGCTGGTGTTAGATAAGCAGAAGCTAGCTTACCTTCTTTACTGGTGGTGCCTTGACTGGCGGCCCAGGTAGTTTAACCAGCCGGGGTGTCCGTTGAGAAGCGTTAGTGACCACTTCCTCTTGCACATACATAGCGTGATGTGTATCGTTTAGCTCGGGTAGCTGCCCGAGCGTTGTCCTTGCATTCGAAGTAATGTCCACGTTGCTCTGTGGCCAAGTGCTAGCTCCAGCTAACGGCTCGTTACCGCATCCTGCCGTTGTACTTGCAGAAATCACAGCGACTACCGGAGGGTACATTGGCGTCCCCATGCTTGACATCTTACCAGCGCTGAGGCTCCGCGGAGCCCCAGTAGGCCTAGCAGCAAGGCCTCGTCGGCATTCTGCAGCTCCTACCCGGAGGGCTGCGTCCTTGGCGATCTTCTTGCCACGCACGGGTTGTTTGGATATATGCTCTTCTTCAAGAGTTTGATGGCCGCTGTGTGGGCACGGACTACAGAAGTGGTTCGAAATCTTACTGAACACGATGTAGCCACGGTGCTCAGCGACACGTCTTCTAAATTACCCCCTCATTATTAAGTCTATCCTTAAGGGAAGCTTTAGCTTCCCTAAAAATGATAGCCTACTCATTTTATCGCCTAACTTATTTGAGGGCTTCTCAAAGATACTTGCCCAAACAAACAAACAAAAAGGTAGCTCATTGGCGCTGACGAACACAGCAAGGCAGTTAAAGCATCTTTTTTTCTTTCCTCTGGTAGTATCGCCTTCTCATAGCAAACAGAGTCGGCAAACTTCTGACATCGGTAGCACGAAATATTGACAGTACATTGACTCCATGTAGTTCTACGAACACGACAACTGCTGCTTCACCTAGGCGGCATGCAGTGGAAGTAATGATAGTCACATTTACTGAAATGCATAGCTTTTATTTTTTTTATGAATGTACTGTACATCTATTTCCAGTGCTTTTGCCTCTCCCTTTGCGTACCCCCGTACTCTAATGCCAAGTGCGGCGATTTTTACGTACTCAAATAAAAAAAAAAGATAAATAAATGTAGCTGAGAGCGCAAGCTTAATTTCTGAAATACTTATAGCAAACTACTGCGAGGAATATATATCACAGATGTCAGCAGCCGCTCTTGGGAGCAGGCCTCTGCAAGTATAACGGTGGCGCCAACAGTGTGGTTTCTTTTTTGAAAACAATTGAAGATATGGCCAAGCCAGATTAAACACACAAAGGAGCCGGAATTTATTTAAATAGCGACCATAACACTCTTAATTTTCTGTGAACAAAAATAATTTTATGGTCGTCGCTGGGGCATTGTCATGAAATCCAGGGACAGTGTAATGAGGTGGGGAGGGCCCCCCTCCCCAATAGTTCCTTAGAGGGACAGCGTCTCCTTAGCCTCCGAATGCTCGCTTCCTTGCCTCCGACAATCGCTTCAGTTCTAGTGGGGCATGAGGTAGTTGGCTTTGCAGAAATTCGTAGAACGCAGAAAGTCGTAGAACGAACCGACTATGTCCCACTACAACCCGCCGAATGAGTGACCTCTGTTCATGAGCATGATTAAAAGACCGCGAAAACGTTTATCATACAGTCTCGTGTGTACATCGTTGTAAACCTGCCCATTTATATTTAAGTTTTTATCCGTAAAAAAATATACCTTTCAATATCAGAAAACAAGAGGAACGAGTAAATTAAAGTTTTCAAATGTTTATAGAAAGAAAAAATAAATAAAACACCGCAATCGTTTTTCTCTTCTTTTTTTAGCCACCGTATGTTTCTCGATCTCTGGAGTAATTTTACTAGATTTCTTGCCCTGTTCACAAAAAGAACATTTGAATTTACTATTGGTGGAACTTACATCTTACTAAAGATTTCTTTTTTCATCTTGTCCCGCCTTTTTTATTGAACGAAAAGTAAAACAAATTTCGCTCAATTCATTTCATACAGAGGGCAACATGTTATAAATGCAGGAAAAATGTTTCGCACACATGCGTATAAATGTCTACTTTTTAATTTTTATTTCGGCGAATAGGATTTTCTGCCGCTCGCAAACTAAAGATAGCTGCAACGGCACGTGTTTTTTTTTTTTTTTGTTTCGAATAATAAGCTGGGATGACGTCAGTCATGATAATTTGATCAGCCGTAATTTATTCCAAAGAAATCGAAGATGATTGAGCGCACAGTCTGAATCAGTTGCCGTGGAATGGCCTTATATTATCTTGTTTGCATTACTTCTGTAAATAACGGCGATGCTTCTCCTCAGTCTCTTGTAGACTGATGGGAAGAGACACGGCTCGAAGAGAGACGGTTGCTTCGGCAATTAGGGGAAAACAAAAAGAAGGAGGTTGCACGATATCTGCTTTGTCTGTTGTAACTAGTATATTTTATTGCTCTGTGAAATTTGCAATTGTAATCTTGCGCAATAAAATTCATTCTGTTCGTGTACAGCCTGTGCTTGCGTGCTCTGCTAGCCTACTCTTCTCAAATAGGGATAGAGGTATACAATAAAATAACCAGTCGTCAGCACTGCCAAATGATATTTTTCTGAATACTTACTGAATAGCAGTTTGTTTTGCGAATCAGGAACGTAAACGAAACAAGGCTGCACGTGAAGAGTTCTAACGCTCATCTACTGGAGACGCATTCCATCCTCCCAGCAGTTATCGCAGCATTCCAATTCTTCATTTGGGCGCGGCGCTCGTGGCACTTCTAAATCTCCATGAGTTCTCCACGTCATTTCCGGTACGCTGGGGCTGTTTCACTGTGCTTTTTTTATACAATATTTTAATCTTCCCAGCCACCGCGAAAGCACTTTGTTGGGGCGGTGGCTGTTTTACCGGACTTTGTCTGTGTAACGTTGTATAATCTTCCCGGCTCCCGCAAAATCTCAGGTTCAGTACTGCCTTGTGTAAATTTGATTCGAACCATTTCATAATCAAATAGGATTTATATGTGTCGAGAACCAGATGTGGAATTTTGCTTTTTTTCTTCTGATTTTTTTTTTGTTCTTTCATTGATTTAAACCAGTTCTAACGCTGTTCCTCAGTGTTGGAGAACCTAGTCTCTTTTTCATGCCGAGCACAACTGCTACCCACATGGCCTTCTTGTTTTTTGAATTTCTTCATTTTGTCCATTTGGCTCAAATAGTCAAAGCGTTTGCCTAGAGGAATTCTAGTTCTTCCATCACTCCATTCACTCGAAGTCTGCAAAACGTTTGGGCCATGGTCATTTGTTCTGTCGACATCTGTTAGCGAGAAAAAAAATTATACAGATCAATTATATTTCAAAGCAGTTTAGGCCAACAAATAGTTTATACAATTTGGCACTTGCATGAAACTAACAATGAACAGCTCATATAAAAGAAGTCCACTGTCACTGAAACAACGTTTCGAGCCCAGTAGCGTTCTGCAATAAATACTGCATAACGAACCAGATTTCAGCTATCCAGCTGTCCTCAACGGGTGTTTAGTTTACTGAGCTTGCAACAGTTTGTTGTCTACTAAAAGAAGAGCCACGTACTTGCACGAGCCAGAAGACAAGGTGATTCTCCCAATCCCCGAGGTTCCTGTGACTGCACCGGGACGTCCAGCGTTGGCTTTCTCCGAAACGTTAACCTCGCCGTTGATTGACATCACCAACGCAAAGAGCTTTGGCGGATCTGTGAAGTATCAAAAACCAACGTTTATAATTATCTTGCCCCCTACTGTAGGCGCTATTGTGACCCTCTTGAAGCAGATCTCGGAGTTGAGTTGAGTTGCATGCTACAGGTGGGATTGGGATTGCTTATTTCCGGCAAGTCCTCCAACGTAGCATCAGTTATGCGTTAAAAAAAAATTCGAGGTCACTTTGGCGACTAAAGTGATGAAAGGCGAAAGCCTGAATGCTGCATTCTGCTACGCGACCGTTGCGCATTTAGCGATGAATGCTGCTACGATTAAAGCGAGCGACTACTCTTTCATACTCTGCGAGTGCGTTTATTCAGCGAATTCTGCTCGGCAGCGACAAGATCGCGCTCCTTGTATCATAGCAGTTCTACGTTTACTGTTGTGTAGTTGATTTTACAGGGTGCGCGGCATTAATTAGCAAATAATAATTAATTACGCAACTGTCACTAATAAGCAATTGGTGGTGATTGGTACTGGGCACCATTTTGTGATTAACCAGTGATTAGTAATTAGCAGTAATTATTATAGTTATTAGTAATCAATATATTGGTTAACAATTATTATGCAACTGCCACAAATGAGCATTTATTGATTAAATAGGCATTAATTCGTAATGAACAATTAGTACTTAGTAATAGGTAATTAATTAAAATTATTTCGTCATTAATTGGAAATTGGTCATGGCTATTGGCATTATATGACCATTGGCATAATGCCATATAAGGCACGCGTTCGCGCTTACTGTGGTGGTGCTCTGTGATAGTCGAGACGTCCATGACGTCATCCCGTCTCGACCAGTCGAAGCCGCCGTAAAAACGTGACACTATTGCTGACGACAACGATGAGGCAACGATGAGGCTTTCGCCTTAAAAAGTCCTAATATCTGTGAAATCTGCCCCACTATGCGCACAGTCACTTATAATAGTACATATTTTAATCCAGCAGTCACCATCTATGCACACTTTCACTCACAGTATAACATTGTCCACTCTAGAAGTCACCATCTATGCACACATTCACTCACAGTATAACATTGTCAACTCTAGAAGTCACCATCTATACACACATTCACTCAAAGTAAAACACAATCCATTGCAGCTGCACCATCTATAAACACATTCACTCACAGTATAACGTGCATAGTCCACTACAGAAGTCACCATCTACGCACACATTCACTCACAGTAGAACATAGTCTATTCCAGCTGTCACCATCTAGAGTCAAAATCAGTGTCCTGCAGAAATTGTAAAAGTAGGCGTGAAGCCTCCCTTCTGCATGTCTGGTTTCTACTCATGTAGACAATATCGTGAAGTGCATTGCGAAGGGCTCCTGTCTTCTGAAAGGAAGCGAGCATCACACCTTACCGCGTTGTACTCTGGACAGCACATAATAAAATGTTCTATATACCCGCACTCACCACATATAGAACATAGCGGATACGATGTCATGCCCGTCTTATGCATCCAGACAGGAGTACGAGCAGAGCCCGTGCGAATTCGATGTAGTAGAGTGGCCTGATGTCTTCTCAGTCCTTGGTCACACACGGCTTGTGGGGCGCACTCCACGGGGTACTAAAATGGTTGAGAACCGTTTCTCTGAAGAGGCTCTTTTATCTTGAGGGACTTTTTTGAGGAAGTAGCTGACAGTGATTTAAGGGCGAGAATGTCTGCCACCTCGTTGTCTCTGACACCTATGTGTGAGGGTACCCATTGGAAATATAAAGCCTCTGCTGTGCAGACTCTGCACCAAGCGTAGAGAGCTTATAGACAAGGCATCAGTAGGGAACCCGTGCTCTAACCTTTGAAAAGCAGATTTTGAATCTCTTAGAATAACGTCAGGTTGAGCCGAACAAGACCCTATAGCTTCCATGAAGCCACCTCAATAGCAACACTTTCGGCCGTTGTGGAGAATACGACTTCAGTAAAGCATGCAGACCACGTATAGTCCATAGAAGGAATGTAAAAAGCCACTGAGCTAGATTTGTGTACAGAACCATCAGTGAAAATGCGAAGATGGCTACCATGCTCTCTTTACAAATGTTCAAGTACGAGCGAATGCGTTGCCGCTAAAGGAGAACAGCGCTTTGCGCTCACACGGGGAATCGTGACCTTACAGTCGAGGGTCGGAAATGACCAGGGTGGTTTCAACCGTTTCCTTTGCCTTCGAACATTAATGCTTAGAGAAGTAAGAGTAGTAAGTTCCAAGTAAGCACTCGGCTCAGATCTCTTGCGGATCCGCCGAATAAGGGAGTGCCCAGCTACCGTCTCTCCGAGGCGGCCAAGTTGCATTAGTAGACTCTGTGAAGCGACAAGGTTAAGAGGTTCCGATGGTGACTCATGAAGTACTGCATTGTTCGCTACCGCCTGAGGAACTCCAATGGCTCTTCTTATAGGCCCTTTCCATAAAAAACTTCGAGACGTTCAAGCTGTGATGCCGAGGGGGAAATTAAAGGTAATTGGCACATTATGCGACTGATCACCAGCGCTTCATGAAGTTTGAGCATTGAAGAAGGACGGTTTCCCTATTGCTCACTTGCATTTCTACGGATCACACTGAGACACGAAGATAGAGATGAGACAATCGCGTCGACAGCTTTTCGCCACTGTAGAAGGGAGCCAATAATGACATCCAGGAAACTCGTTTGATTGAATTGGCGAATGAAAGAGTGATCAAGGTCTATATTTAACCGCGCATGGCGTATTCTTACACCTAGAAACAAAACAAAGCCGGATTTTTCCACTAATAGAGACAATCCCACATCTTGAAGGTAAGATTGTACCGAAAGTAGAGCCCGAGCTGCCAGGGCTAATCGCTTGTGTTGGTAGCCAGTAATCCAAATACAAATGTCGTCAGCATACATTGGCATACGCACTTACCTGCACTTTTTCGCAATGAATCAGGAAGGCCAGCCATTACGATGTTAAAGAGCGTGGGGTGAAAGAACACTTCCTTGAGGCACACCTCGTGATACAGCCCTTTCGGTGCTTATGGTACTCCCTAACCGTACTCGAACCGTACGACCACTGACAAACGAGCAAATGAACCTCAGCATATGGCCCTGTATGTCCACGCTTTGTAATGTGTTCAAAATGGAGCTCTGATGCACTCTGTCATAAGCTTATGCAACGTCAAGAAAAATGGTTAAGGTGGAAAGGCCGAAAGTTGTCTGGTGTTCAATGTGACTCCCCAAATCTAAGACGCTGTCTTGGGCACTTAGTCCTCGGCGGAATCCTGTCATAGATGTTGGCAGTGCCTTGGTGTCCTCAAGCTACTTACAATAAGCGTTCATTTGCCAGCTTCTCCATCAGTTTAGCCACACAGAAGGTCAGTAACACAGGGCGATACTGGCAATGTATACATGTCTTTGCCAGGCTTCAGCTCTGGAACTACATATTCTACCTTCCATGACGGAGGAATGTCGCCAGTCTCCCAAACTTGATTGATTACGTTTAGGAGCTCCACCCTGGATTACAGGGGCAGGTGCTGCAGCATTAGGTTGGTGATACCATAGGGACCTGGTGCACACCGGCGCCGCAGGCCACTGAGCGCAGTCTAAGCGCGAACTTGGCGGGGCGTTCATGATAGACGTGTAGGAAGCAGGTGGTGTATATAGGTAATGTCCAGTATTTGCAGACACAATCTCATCTGCAAACTCCTCTGCCAAGCATGCAATGAGTTTTCCATTGCGCATTGTAAGAGCCAAAAGGTTCCAAAGGGCGAGGTTCTCCAGCAAGACTGCCAATGACTCTTCATATTCTCGTCATCAGTGAGAATGCAGCCAAACTAGTAGAGAATGAGGCTCATTGCGACCTGTAGAGCTTGTTCGTGTGACGCCGAATGGCAGACTTCAGCCCATTGTAGGCCGTCTTCAAGTCTCTGTCGCCCTTCTTCCACATGTGCTGTCGCTACGCCCTTCTCGTTGCGGAAAGGTTCCTAAGTTTTAAATCCGGGGCCAGAAAATGATCAGGTAACTTCATCGCTGTAGTTGCTGCCATCTTACTAGAAATCTTTTTGTCAGTAACATCACCAGAAACACGTTCTAGGTGCTCTCTGTACTTGTCCCAGTTGATAACAAGGCTGAGTTTAGGACTGCCCATACGAAATTCGGCAGCAAACACAAAATTGGGGTAATAACCACTTCACGCGGACATCAGGTAAATGCAAATTCAGGTCTATAGCTGTCACTGACGCTAGAGGCCAGACGAATGTGGGGCTTCCATCATTGGCAACACACAGGTCCAAACTGTCAATAACGTGTACGAGTTTGTGTTCACGAGAATCCGTGTTCCTGTCACCCCACACAGCATGATGGTTGTTGAAATCACAGCTTATGATTCGAGGAGCTGGGCAGCGGTCTCAGAGCTGCTACAGAAACAAATGAATTGCTACTTTCTTCCGCGGGGACACGTACACAGATGCAGTAGAAAGAGTTCGAAAGCCGAACTGTATTCTCACAGCCGCTACCTCAATGTCATCCGTGCAAATATCATCATCAGCATCATCATCAGCCTGATTATACCCACTGCAGGACGAAGGCCTCTCCCATATTTCTCCACTTAACCTGGTTCTGTGCTAGCTGCATCCACTTGACCCCTGCGAACTTCTTAATCTCATCCGCCCACCTAACTTTCTGCCGCCCCCTGCTACGTTTTCCTTCCCTTGGAATCCAGTTTGTTACCCTCAGCGACCATCGGTTATCCTCTCTTCGCACTACATGTCCTGCCCATGTCCATTTCTTCTTCTTAATTTCCACTAGAATGTCGGTACCTTGAGTTATTTCTCTGACCCAATCTGCACGCTTCCTATCTCTTAATGTTACCCCTACCATTTTTCGTTCCATAGCCCTCTGGGTTGTCCTCAACTTAAGTAGAACTCTCTTGGTTAGCCTCCACGTTTCAGCCCCATAGGTGAGTACAGGCAAGACGCAACTGTTGTATACTTTCCTCTTGAGCGATACCGGTAAGCTGCTAGTCATAATCTGCGAGTGCTTGCCAAATGCGCTCCATCCCAATCTTATTCTTCTTGTTATTTCCTTTTCATGGTCTGGATCTGCGGTTACTACCTGTCCTAAGTAGACATATTCGCCTACTACTTCCAGTATTTCGCTACCTAATGTAAACTGCTGTTCCTTCCTGAGGCTGTTGAACATTACCTTAGTCTTCTGCATATTGATTTTCAAGCCTACCTTTCTACTTTTTCTGTCTAGGTCATCAATCATTATTTGCAGTTCATCCCCCGAGTTGCTTAGCAAAGCAATGTCATCAGCAAATCGCAGATTACTGAGGTAATATCGGTAACGTTTAAAGAAGCATGTGAAATTTTCCTTCGTGTGTAAAGCGCGGCACTAACCGCAGGAAATGACTTTATGATGAAATTTTTATGGGCGACATATCTAGTCAAATATCTCCCGCTTAGCAGGCCAGACTCGGACAAGGTCAATACTGGACCACAAGTCTCTTTCAAGAATAGTTTCAGTTCATCTACCCGGCTTAAATTCCCAGCCCAGTTCCATTGCAATATAAACGGCACTTTTATGTGGATTTTAGATCCATGAGGTTGAACACCAGCCATATTAGGTCGAAAGAAAGTTGGCTGCGAAGGTGGTAATCATGGACTCCAAGCACCAGCTGTAGGACGTTCTTCAGGTTACCAGGCGGCATCGCTGGAACATGTGAACGCGGGGCCCCAAACAAAACATGGAGAAGGTCAGACACACCTTGATTTGAGAGCTCCTTACTTTGCGCAACGCATTCACTCACAACATCGATAAATGATGCCGACGGGGACACTCTTGGCCACAGTAGCTGGTTTGCTTGTCGCTTGTGAGGCATAGGAAAGTCCTCCCTCTCGTCGAGTCTGGCTATAATGCGGTCGCTCAGAAACTTGGCCACTTTTTACTGGAGGTCGAATAACCGACTCGCACGCAGAGGATCTTGGCATCTTGCTAAATTCAGGTCTCTTAGGGACACTGCTGCTTGACGCAACAACATCCGCCTCCAACGCTGGGAACTCGTCAATGCCTGGCACAGGCTTCTCAATCAGTTGGGTTTCGGACCAGCAATGAAATATATTCGACGGTGTAAAGCGCTTACATGGAAGGGGCAACCACCGAAACTCGCTGGATGATCACCACCGCAGTTGGCACAAGCGAAATCTGCCTTGCAGGCTTTAAAATCGTGGTCGCTTTGGTCACAAGCCCAAACCGTTGGCATCTAAAACACTGTGGAGGAGCTGCAGTGAAATCGGCGACTGCATGTTTTGTGAATCCCAGGTAATTTTTTTCAGGGCGCTCTAAATTGGGAGCGATTGTCAGCACAACAGAGTTGGTGGGTTTCGCAGCCCATTATTTTCATGAGACTCTACACGACGCATGAGTCGCTTCACGTGCAGAACACCTTGTGGTTTCAAGTAATCAAGTAGGTTGCTTCCTGGATACCACTTTGGTACACCCTTAATAACACAGGTGTTCTTATGTAGGAATGGAGCAACCGCACTTTAACTTTAATGTTGCCAATCTGAGAGCACTGCAGGAGCTTGTCAGCCTGCTCTTCCGTTGAGACATACGAGCCTTGTATACATGGACTCGACAGCACCGGGTCGGGTAAGCGTCGAGTAAGCCAGGTCACCATTACTCGACCCGATTGGTGTATACATGAACTCGCTTTCAAGCGAGTAAGTATCGCAGCGGCACGTAGCGTCGAGATTTGAAGTTAGTGTACAAGTTTCTTACTCGTAATTGATTCCGTTGCCTTTTACTATCGAGAGCTTCGATTATTATTTTTTATCGTTGATGAGGGCTAAAAAGCATTCAACTTCGCTGACGCTCCTCGCCGTTCCGGTTGATTTTTAACCCCAGAGTTAGCTATAACTCGACTGCCTGACTCGACAGCGTCTAAATGCTTTTAGACAAGCGGGTGAAGCGAGTTAACCTACCCCCTGCAAGCGAGTTAACGCGACCCGCTCCGCGGCTATTTTACTCGACCCGACTGCGTATACATGAACCCGACAACTGGTTTTTTACTCGACAGGCTTACTCGACCCGACTCTGTCGAGTCCATGTATACAGGGCTACAGCTGAAGAGCCCTTTGCATGGGGAACCGGCTACTAATCAGAGCTGATCCGAGCAGTGATTTAATGGCCGCAAGAAGAAAGATTGGGTTCCTCTCTCTTAAACCAATTCCTTTCTCAGTAGACAAAATCATTTCTGGGTTCTTTGCTTTCGGTGACTCACCAACTTTAATCTCTCGTTGCCCACGTCAGCCATATCGGCCACCGACTCGTTACCGCCCACAATCGTTAACTCATCCCCACTGAGCGATGAAGTCTCGCTGGGCGGGTGGTCGTCTCCATGTTCTGGTCGCTCCATGGCCTGAGAAGCCATGAACGCATCTTCCGTGCTAGCCTCCTTAGGTTGGCGCGGCCCCTTTAGAAATTCCGGCGCCGGTGCAGCCGTAATCTTCCCATAGGGACACTACCACTTTGGTGGCCGTCTTCGAAAATTAAAATAAAAATAGGCAAATTATGCAAAATTAGGTTAACCGCGCGAGCTGAGGCGACAGCAGATCGAACAACGTCTTCGTCTTCCTCTTCCTTCCCAGATCTCGGACTTAGCTACTATAGCATAATAGGAGATCTCGGCCTTAGCTACTATGCTATACGGCGTGCATATCGAAATGAATATTCACTCCCTATAACGTCGTTTATTTCCTCCTCGGACATCGCCCAGTGATGCTACTTTCCACTAACGATAATATCTGCTTCAT